>NC_045735.1:9316347-9357487 GCF_008692095.1 Etheostoma spectabile | reverse complement strand
TGTGTGTGTGTGTGTGTGTGTTCCAATTAAAGACCTGAGTCCCTGCAGCTGAAAGTTTTGACCACTCAGGAATCGGCGAGTTGTATGACTATTAAATTGAGCTGAGAACACAAATCTCAGGCGGAGCTCTTTACAAGGTAAATATTCCACCGATGGAACAACAAGCCACAAGTGAGACAGAGGTGAAAACGTCAATGCATGATGTGGCATTTTGTGGAAATGTACACTTACAGTTTTAGTAGCGACTGTTCAACTCTTAATTTGTGTGTATCACATGATTAGCTGTCATTAAAAAAAATAAGGTCCTTCACCGCCCTCTCTGTAATTCTAAGTTTTGTTTTACCTCAAGCAAACTACAGGCCTCAAAGAGATCAGACACAAAGAAGCCATATGCCATATGCTGACTAAACATGGGGAAACTGCCAGTAAAACCAAGTGCTTATACATGTTTTCTATCACACTGATCTTCAGCAGCTAGTCACCTCTGTGTGGTTCTGTAGCCACATTCATTGGTCCCTCTTAACTCTCACATGTTGTCTTCAGAGTTTAAGCTATTGAACTCAGTCAAGCTCATTGATGAGCAGTGATGAACGTATGACTTCTTTAATGTATATCTTTGACTGATTGTATGTAGAGATATGAATGGAGGAATGAATGCACAATTTTAACTGAATGTATGGACATTTAGGAATGGATAAATGAATGTTTATGACAGAATGCATGGATACTTATTGAAGTAGGAATGAGTGTTTGTAAGTCATGTACGTGAGAACAGAAGAAGAATATAGGAAGGATGGCTTTTGATAGTATAGAAAATGGTAATTTGCAATTTGCACAGCTCTTTGAGTAGCCCATAGGTTTACTGTACAATTGTTTTTTTAATTGTTTTAATCCTGTGCTTGTTGTGTGTCTCTGTTGTAACTTTTGCAGCAGTTTTTCCAAGTGTCCAGATGAGATTTCTCCTTAGGGAGACTAATAAATATATTTTGACTTTGCATCCTTTGCTCCATCTGTTGCTTCAGCACCAGGTGTTCCCGTCCACCTCTCACCAATAAATCTCAACTAACAGCAAACTGCTGCTGGCCCTGCCTTCAAATCAGACCCATTCTAACTACTGCAATTACTCAAAGGCAACGGCAGTTAGAGCTGCGAACCCCCTGAGTGGACAATTGGCAAAGGCCTGTGAAATTACACCTCAACACCTTTCACTCATCACTTTCAGTCTTTTCACACCTTTTTCATCCTGTGATCCTGCTGTCTGGTAATCAAAAGCTGCAAATGTAAAGCTAAAGACAGAGTGAACATACCAAACCTAAAATATGGTCTCACATTAACCAGATTTAATTGCATCTATGTCAAACATAATAAGTTCAACATCATCCAGTGCTGTGATGTATTCTTCATGTCTTAGAGACTGCTCTGTTCTAATTGAATCTTCAAGTTGAAAGCTGACAACCTTTAAGCCAAATTAATGCACAGTGAGGACACTGAGTTTAAATTAATTGATGGTACTCAAGTGCTTTAAAACAATTAAGCAGCACTGGGACGCCTATTGTTACATTAGTAAACACATTCACAAGCAAGAAGACTGCTCAAATGGATCAAAGTAACTTACCAGAGGAGGACAAAATGGCCTGAACCTTACAGTCTATGTTTATTCGAGTACCGATTTGAGGTACTTGTACTTTATGTGAGTATTTTTTTAAATGTATGCTATGTTAAACTTCTATTCCACTACATTTCAGGGAAACATCGTTCTTTTTAAATCAAGTACATTTATCTAATGGTTTTGGTTAGAACGTTTTTGTAGATTAATGGTTTACATAAACAATCTATGATGACAAATATGATGGATTGTAAACTACCCAATAGTATTTAACAATACACTACAACATGACAGATAACAATCCATCAGTAATAATAACTTAATATTATAACATATTTTAATATGCAGATATACAACACAGAGAGGGGCCACTACAAACTTTTGAAAGTTAAAGCTGTAATCTCAATCTCAAGATTTTCATTTAAATAAATGCCAGTTAAGTCATTATCTATCCTAAAGGCTGTGACACACCAACCTGATAGCCGACCTTCGGCAGAAAAGACAGTTGGACTGACTACCTGCCTGAGTTGGTCAAAAATGTTCCTCGGAACACACCAAAGCGACGCTGATTTGAGCATACGTCTCCATAACAGCAGGCGGCACTGATGTGTATTGTCGCCCAAAAAGGAAAACCGGCAGCTGATTGAACAAACATGTCATGTGCGTCTGGCGTCTCTGGAATTTCAAAGCCAGACCGTCATGGTGACTCGTTGGAAATACAATCTCAAATTTTGCAAAAATAATTCACAGAAACATGTTTCTGAAAACATTTAAAGCAAGAAATAAGCCATGCAGTTGCTAAATCTGTCTTCATTTCAGATCGACAAAGGTCAGTTTGAAAGATTTTCATCAGATTTTGAGAGTTGTTAGCATAGACAGTTAAAGAAGTGGACCAACTGATCCCATTGTTCTGGTCGGAGACCAGTGAAGGTAAATAGAAGCACTTTCCCGGTGAAGGCTAGGCTTTACTGCGCAGCCTCCAACTGAGCTCAACGACGTAGTTGTGACATGGGCAATGTGTCTGAAAGTAGTAAGTCTTCTGGTAGCTGTGCCAAGAGAAAAGAGGCTTAGAACGCTTCAGATGTCAAATTATTCACTGTCAAAGTGGCGCCAAAATTAATGGCAGTCAATGGGATGCTAACTGCAGGTGATGGCTTCTTGGCATTAAAATGGCGCCACGGGAGCTACGCTTAGAGAGGAGAGGCAACCCTTGGTTGTTAGTCCCGCTCATCCCGTTTGTGATTTCCGGGTTAGCACTACACCAATCAGATTGGTCAATGAGTCCGACTGCCCGCCTTCCAATTCAACATTTCCTCCGACTGACGACGGCACGGAACACGCCAAACAGACTCGAGTCACTGACCTCGCCAGACTGTCCGACGGCCGATAATCGGGTTGGTGTTTCAGCGCCAGGTAACACAATTGAGACTGAGCCTATGGCCCACTGATGAAAGTATATTTTGATATTTGCATCTCCCAGAAATAATGCAGTTTCCTGCATTGTATACACACAAAATAATAAACAAAATTTGAAAACTTGAAACTCATGTATCAACAAAACTCCAGACCATAGAAATATTAGATTCAGTTTTTCTATTGCTACGCTTCAGACTGCTAAACCCTGAGCACAATTCCATTGTTTTTACTTAAACACACAGTAAAGGCCAACAGTGTCACAAGCAATGCACCCCCACACCATCACACCTCCTTATCCATGCTTCACGGTGGGGACCAGGTGTGTAGAATCCATCTGTTCACCTTTTCTCCGTCGCACAAAGACACAGCGGTTAGAACCAAAGATTTCAAACTAGGACCTAAACACAGATTTCCACTGGTCTAATGTCCAATCCTTTTTTTTGGGGCCCAAACAAAACTCTTCTGCTTGTTGCCTCTCCTTTAGCAGTGGTTTCCTAGCTACTATTTGACCATGAAGGCCTGATTCGTGCAGTCTCCTTAACAGTTATTCTAGAGATGTGTCTGCTGCTAGAACTCTGTTTGGTATTTATCCGGTCTCTAATCTGAGCTGCTGTTAACTTGCTGCTGTTAACTTGTGATTTCTGAGGCTGGTGACTCGGATGAACTTCTCCTCAGCAGCAGAGGTGACTCTTGGTCTTCCTTTCCTGGTTTTTGCGACTGCACTTGGGGACACATTCAAAGTTTTCACAATTTTTCGGACCGACTGACCTTCATTTCTTAAAGTAATGATGGCCACTTGTTTCTCTTTACTTAGCTGATTGGTTCTTGCCATAATATGAATTCTAACAGTTGTCCAATAGGGCTGTTGGCTGTGTATCAACCTGACTTCTACACAACACAACTGATGGTCCCAACTCCATTAATAAGACAAGAAATTTCACTAATTAACCTTGACAAGGCGCACCTATGAAGTGAAAACCATTTCAGGTGACTACCTCATGAAGCTCATTGAGAGAACAACAAGTGTTTGCAGCACTATCAAAAAAGCAAAGGGTGGCTACTTTGAAGAAACTAGAATATAAGACATGTTTTCAGTTATTTCACACTTTTTTGTTAAGTACATAATTCCACATGTGTTCATTCATAGTTTTGATGCCTTCAGTGATAATTTACAATGTAAATAGTCATGAAAATAAAGGAAACGCATTGAATGAGATGGTGTGCCCTGTACTGTACATTCTTAATAATACAGGATTGAAAACCTGTCACTTTACCTACATGTTGCTGTTCACATTAACTAATATTTTGATACATATTTCATTTCTTTTACTTTTTCCCATTGCAGATTTTATTTCAGTAAATTGCTTATTCAACCAAAGTACAACCAGCACTTATCCTATCTATAGGCCTATGCCAATTTTTCATTTGCTTGTTTCCAGCAGCTTTTCCCATCATAAAAGTCGGACCAATTGTGACATACAGTATGTGTCACTGCCTTCTCTGCATTACCACGGGGAACCACGTCCATGCCGTGGGAAGTTATAACACAGGAGGCGGGTATATACACTTACTGGATGGATGGGCACCTCCGCAGATCAAATTTCTTGCAGATCGTACGTGGCAAACAGCGAAGAGAGCTGAGGACTCAACTGCAGCTTTTTCGGATAAAATGCCAAAGTAAATATCACAGGTGTAACGTTATATCCACGTACCACCTCTAACGTCAACCCCGCCCCTTTTTAGCTGTCAATCAAAGTTTAACATGTCACCTCTGCGGGCATCATTCACATATGTTTGCACACTCCCATAAAGTTTTTTTCTCCGTCTTAATAAAATGCGGTAACTACACACGACAGTCTGGTCAGTTCAGACGGGACACCAGGGGCGGTTTCTTAAACACAGAGGAAAACGTGAAATCCGATCTGCCCACAGCGGTCTGCTGGTCTGCTGCCTTTCTGTGTCGGAAACTATTTGCTGATAGTCGAAAGTTTAACAGACACTTTCTGACGAACAATAACGGAGTAACCATAGAAGAATAAAAAACGGTCCTTCTTTCAGAACTTCTCGTCAGCCTATGTTCCGAGTAACTTACTTTGGTGCCTTTCATCCAGACTTTTGGCCGTCTTTTCACTTCACCGCTCCCATTTTCCAGACCCCCGCAGCGCTCCCGTGTCCCGGTGGTTAGTCTGCCTGCTGGTCTACATGAGCCCTGCGGATCCTTCTGCGTGTCTTCTGCGTCACAATAAACTGTCAGTAGCTGGAAACACTGATACACACTCGTCTGTTCTCATCCCATAACGTCTTGCCTGCGTCTTCGGCTCGTTTTACCATCGTAAAGCCCTCCAGCGTACAAAATGAGAGCATTTCCTGTCTATGCTTTCCAAAACAAAAGGTTTCAAAAGCAGCTTGGTTATGGTTTTACTCTTTGTTTTGGCGAATGTTTGCAATAAATAGTCTAGCTAAACGCTATTGATATTAAATGTTGTGATTTAGGCCAGTTAAGGTTTTCATAGTTGGCTACTGTTGCTATGGTGATTTTAGCTGGTAATGTTAACGTTAGCCTAGCTAAAATATTCTAGCTAGCGTTACAGCTTTACATCAAGTGTAGCTAGCGTTAAGGTAAATATTTTTGTCTTTTTTAATTTTAGGTACTCATATTTAACAGAAACTGTCACAGCAAATATTGTCTCATATGAAGGCAATCCATCTGTGCACCTTTATTTTGAAGGCCAACACGTGTAGGCTACTTTCCTGTCTCGGACCACTGTTAAAGGTAGCTAATTTTGACGGTGCTTGTTAGCGCTCACTCAAGTGGAGACGTTATAAACAAACCAACGTGAAAAGGAAAGCTTAAACAGCGTTGCGCAACAAGGCGGTGGTTGTTTGATTTGGCCCAAAGTTCACATTTTGATGAAACTGATTAAAAAGATGTGAAAGGAAACAGACTTTTCCTGTTATGTTGCAAAACAGATAGCCCTATGCAGCATAGCATAGCCTCTGTCTTGGTTCTCCATCTTACAAAAATGAGCATAGGCTGTGTAGGCTAGTTAGCAAACCTTTCAAAGAGGGCAGGTTTATGTAAAGTAATTTGATAATATATCCACATAGTTTTATTAAGTAACAGGTCGTTATAATATAATGGGTAAAAATAGTTAAAAATTCAGAAAATCGTTTCCAAACTATTCTAGACAGGACTATCTGGAGAGTCAACCACAGCCTATACCAGGACAATGTATGCACAATGCATTTATTGTCACAGGCCAGCAAATCTGTGGAGACATTCGGCTACATCATGTTAGATGAGATATTGTAACAAGTTCTAAAGGGGGAGAAACACAGAGGTCAAGTGTGAGCAATTATGGTGAACATCTGTTGCTGCTCACGCAACACTGTGGGGCCTCTGCTTTTAATCTGCACACTTAGCCATATCTCCCCTCATGAGAGCATGACAGAACACCCAGTGCAGTAGGCTAGTACATAGGCCTACAAATTCACTCAAACTTGCATTCTCAAGCGTACATGCATAGTTTTGCCAAAATTTAAAAGAAAGAAAGATGATTGTGTTCTCGCAAATAAAAACACATGTCATAAGCTGTAATGGAAAGGGGAACCCATTTGAACTATACAATTTGGTGTTACACATGTAGGTAACATAAACACACCTCTTACATGTTGTAGTGTCTTGGATTCTTCAAGACTATAAAGATAAGACAGAGACGCAGGACAAAATGCAGGGCACAGTTTCAGTAAAAGAAAAGAACAAAAAAAACTCATAACCTGTGAAAGGAAAAACATAATAAATGAGGTTGAATATCTTAATATCCTAAATATCAATGACCAAATTAAACATGCATTACTATATACATTAGTCTACAAACATTAGCCTATCACTTCCATTCAATTCTTCCAGAACTTTGCTAAATTGTTTTTATTGTTGCTTTAGTTACAGCACACTGATCCCATTAAGTGTTGATTAAGCTAACGTAAAATGAGAGTGTTAATATTGAAGTAGCCTACTGTTTTACAGCAAGTTCATTTTTAAAATAATGACCATATAAAAGATGTTTTCTGCTTAAGGAAGTTACAAAAATGTCCCTAGATCATCTTAGCTCTCCTTAACTGACTTGTGCTCCTGTGTTAAGGGAGAGTGTTATGGACAATACCCATATTTAATCTAGGTCAAAAGGAGGGGTTATTCTATTTTTTGGGCATACACAGAGGTCAATTTTAAGATAAGATATTCATAGAGAATAGATCCACTACTTTCATCCCACTGCAAAATAAGCTACAGTGAGACCTTTCCACTAGATGGCGCCAGAACTAAATACAACCTCCACTAGAGCTCTGTAGTTGCACAGTGAAAGCCTTATAAAGCCATTGAGAGAAACTAACTCACTTTTAACCTCATGAGAGCTTTTGATAAACGTAGCAAGAGATAAAAAAACGGTTGACAGAACAAGAGGTTAGCGCGGGTGCCATATTATCAGCATTAGTATCATGGCATTCATTTATGACTTGCACAGTAATTGTGACCACCAAGTATTTTGGTAGCTCTTTATAAACCTTGATGTAAATTATATTCAAGATGGGCCTGAGATGCCTACTGATTATCAAATCATGATGTCTCAAAAATGACCAATGCCATTCAAAATCTATCTGAGCCCAAATAATTTGTAATTACATTTGTGTTGAAAACTGCCCTGAAGCATACTCCCCTTAATTAAAAATAACAGTCACTTAATTGAATAGAATCAATTTGATCTTATTTTGTCAGTAAAATGACAGATCCCACCTCTTGTTACTGGTTAAACCTTATTTATTTTAGTATAAGGAAAATGTAAGATAAGGACTATTATGGTGACTTCAATTTAATATGAATTATGCAAAGTGTGACTGACTTCAACATATTAATATAAAGCCCGTTTGTTCCCTGGTGTCTCTATTTACCTTTAACTTGAGTTTTTTACCCTTATATTGTCATTTACACTAATTTATCAGTCCAAGGACATGGTGTGTCATCTATCTCTTTTTTTACCCACACTGCATTTCCCATCATCCTTGATCCACACATTCACTGTTACTATATTTACAGTCTATGGATCCACACGGTATAGTGTATAGAGAGTTGTGTCTTATGTTATTGGTTATAATTTACTCCCTATTTAACTTTTTGAATTATATGATGAGATAGCACTTCATTGTCAGTAGGCACGGAAATTTGCATTGCAGTACAAGCGCCAATTTTCTTTGCTTGTGTAGACAAGTGTTTCCTTCCACGGTGTTTAAAACCAAGCACAGAGCTGGTCTCAGGAGCAGCATTAGATGTGTTGTGTTCACAGCTCACTGGGTGGACGGAGCGCTGAGTCGTCATTTCTGTCCCCTATTGCTGGGTGCAGGATAGCGGTGTCAAGGTGTTACGTATAAGAGGCTAATCAGCTTATGTGAGATATAGGTCAACAAAGGTGAAATCACTTTCCAGCTCAATGTGCACAATATCATGTACAGTAATAGTCCTGCAACATGTCTATATCTTTATTCATTGGCTTGTTGTCTTTAATAGTCAGAATTCACATATGTCATGTCCTCCAAACATACTGTACCCACACACACACACACACACACGCACACACATGCACAGATACTGAGACAGGCAGAAGGAGAAAGGAGACAGAAGGGTAAGATGAGTGTCTCTCTCTCTCTCTCTCTCTCTCTCTCTCTCTCACAAGCGCACACACATTGATAAACTCAGTTTATCTTCAAGCATATTGTTAATGGGACACAGAGTAGTGATGCTAAGGTTCGACGAATTACATTAAAGTATTTTTCCCTTAAACAATTGAGTTTTCTATAATAAACATCACTTACTCATTACCAGTGCATAGTATATGGTTCTGTTAATTCATCCATCCAGCACATGTTTTGACTTTAACATTGCCAAACGGGGTTGATGTTGTGGCAACCAGCTTTGACTCATTTGCCAGGCAAGGCTTCTTCACCTGGTGAAGTCTAAAAAAGACTGACGCAGGCAAAACAAGCAGCAGGACTCGTGGGACCCACAGGGAGAGCCCTTCGTTATCTTTAATTACCACCATTCCACCAGGGTTCAAATCCATTTACTGTGGAACCTGCTGTACTGTTGGCATATTAGGCCAATTAAAGCACGGTTGAGATGTCTTTATGCAATATAGCTGAGGTGTCTCCATGGCAAGACCCCACTCTGCACATCAGGAAATATGTGTGTACTAAAAAAGGATTTCTTTATGCATGTGGTCTAGGCAATGGGAGCAATTTAGTAATTTTATGATAATATATCATATCAACAAGGCCTCTCACAAATCAATCATACACATGTACTGTATATATACAGTATAGAGTATATATAATTGATTTGTGACTTCCAGGGGAGAGGCCTTGTTGTCTCACCAGCCTGCATGATAACAAGGCTTTTAGAGTAGACTAAGGCCTGTTTTCAATCCTCTTATTTTGTGCCTCACTGAAAAAGGATTAGAGGGTAACACTTACGTTTTGGTCCTGGGTCACTTTGGAGGGATTTGATTGAATGTGCCTACAGCGGACACTGTCATCCTATATTAATACGTCAAAACCGGCTTCCCATTTTAAATATCACATTTTTGGAGAAGGGTGCTCATTGTTGCAGCAGATTTTATTTTGAATTTTTAATATGTGATATATTTTGTTTTTTGAAGATCTACAATGAAGAACGGAAACCCGGGGGCAAAGGTGATTTTCTTTGTCCTTCTTCAGATATGCTTCCTGTGAACAGAAGTGTTTGTGAAAAACGCACAGGAGCCTTAAGAGGCGCTCACATCGGGACCTAAGTAGCTCTCCAGGGTGCTGAAGTTGTCTCCAAACGCGACAGGCACAGCGTTCATTCTCTGCCTGTCACTCTCAGCCCATAATCCGAACACAATGACTTGGCTGTGTCTTCACCGGAGTGACACCGTGGATCCTCGGGTGTCTAGGTAAGATTTTGGGATGGTTAGGTGACAGTTTATGTGGATACAGAAAAGGAGATCTGAGAGGATACGTGTAAGATTGTCTCGTCGGACCCTGAAGCTGTCCTGATGGCTCCAAACAACTTACAATAGCCAATTATTTTAAAATGAGAAATTGTCAATAATCTTATCTTTGCTCGTTTTGCAGTTGTCACTGGTCTTATTGATAATTCTTTAGTGAACACAAATATTCACTATCTTTGACACCCTGGAAGAACAATGCAACATATTCATCTAAATTTCAGAGGGCCACTTTGGGAGTCTAACCATCCATGTATGCCAATAGTTAAAAGCAGACTAACTTTAACAACACTGCCCTTTTACAACTTTCTGTTATGGGTCCTCCTCGGAGTGTTGACGTTCCCTTGTTGCGTCCATTGTTTAATATTCAAAGTGGGGATCATGGGGCCTTGGAATTGCGACACGGTAGCCTACAGGGCCCTGCCTGCTACAGCCGCCAGGCTCGCTGTAAACAGGATAAATGGAGATCTAAATCTGGATTTGGGACTGAAAATGGACTTTATCATCCTCCAGGAGCCTTGCCAAACATCCAGAGCCCTCACTGCGTTTATTTACTATGAGCAGATGGCGGATGCGTTTGTGGGCCCATCCAACCCGGGATACTGTACTGCAGCTTCTCTGCTGGCCAAGAACTGGGACAAAGCCATCTTCTCTTACAGCTGTGTTAACTATGAGCTGGACCAGCTCATGGGACACCCGACTTTTGCCAGGACGGTGCCGGTACCCACAGAGGTGTTGTTCACCGTGTTCAAACACTTCAGGTGGGCCAGTGTTGTGGTGGTCTCATCCAATGAGGACATTTGGAGGGATACTGCTGTGAGGGTTGCTACTGCTCTCAGAGAGAAGGGGCTTCCTGTTGGCCTGGTTACGTCTATTGGAATAAATGAGACGGAGGTGGAGAGCACGCTGAGGAAAATCCAGGCTGCAGGAAACATCAATGGTGAGTCTATGCTGCTGACATACACAAGTTACATTACTATGGAATGCAATTTTATTCAATATTAAATAAATGAAAAAGTACATAAATAAATGAATAAATGAATGAATGCATGAATAAATACATAAACAAATATGCCATTGAAATACAGTACATCATGAAATAAATAAATGAGGCAATAAATACATAAATAATTAAATAAATGTAAATATTCATTCAACAATTAATCAATTAGTTAAATGAATATATCAAAAGGTTTTACTTTTAGTTATTTCATGGTACTTTAATTTCATAAGTCCATGTTTATTTTTTCCAAGAGACTTTTATTTCATAAATCCATGTTTATTTATTTCCGTGGACTTTTATTTGCTAATCCCACGTTTATTGATTTCCCTCTTTATGTATTTCCAATAATTGTATGCAAATCAGGGGGCGTGGCTATCTCCAACTCGGTCTCACGATTTATTGATTTGTGTTTACATGTCACGATTTTCTCGTTTATTTCGTGTACATGTCCCCATTTTCGAACGTGACCATTTCACAAACTGCCATGACACTGGGCTGCTCTGGGAGGCGTGACAACGGGAAAATGAAACAAAACACGCCGGAAAAAAAAAAACAGGGAATGGAACCGTCACACGCAGGACACGCCGACAACGACGGAAGGAAGAGAATAATAGAAGAAAGGAACTGCAACACGCTGGGAAAGATCTCCGGTCTCCTGTGTGAAAGTCCTGTGTTGTTTGACCCATCGACCCTCCCGACCAACCTCCCTGCGCGGATTTTAGGCTTTTCGATACTACTCGCTACCGTAATCGTTCTGTGATCACGAAATAGGCTTCCCATTGAAATACATTACTTCAAAATTTGTAATCAACACACAAAAATAACAACATTAACGTGACCTGTACATAAATCATTAGATTAAATAACATGACCATTTCGCAAACTACTATCTCTCACATTCAGAACACAGCCGTGGGCTCTACCCAGCACACAGTCACCCATTTTGGCGCCAACCTGACGGAAAAACACGATTGACTTTCAATAATTGTAAATATATTGAAAGGGGAAATAATTAAATGTGGAATTATCAAATAACAGTCTCTTGAATTAAATAAATGAAACAAAAGTACCATGAATTGTTGAAAGTAAAACCTTTTCACATATTTCACTAATTGATTCATTGTTACATGAATATTAAAATTTATTTAATTATTTAATTATTTATTGCCTCATTTATTTTTTTCATGATGTATTTTAAAGTCATATTTATTTATGTATTGATGTATTGATGTATTTATTCATTTACTTATGAATTTATTTATTCATATAATATTGAATAAAACGGCCTTCCATACTTACAGGGATTACATGTACAATTATGATGTGTCTTGTATTAAAGTGACACCAGAGGAGATAATCACAAAGTACATTAATATCACAATGAATCAACCATTACATTATCATAAGTAGTGGATTTGAAGATGCAGTACCTGTAAATGAAAACACAGGAAGCAGACAGGGCTGTATGTATCACGACTGTAGGTGAACGACTTGCATAACTGCAAAATATCAAACCATCAGCTGTCCTGATTTGCTCTACCAGGATTTTCTTACATCCAAGCGGCACCCATCCTCTTCAGTAGGCTACAGGCTTATCACTGCACCATCTGACCAGGAAGCCATTTTGACACTGCATATTTCACCTTGTAATTAAGGGGAACTAGGGCAGCAACGAAATGTGTTTGTTTTAAACACAATCAATTCTATTTTGTGTGCCTTGACTAGAGCACAGGGAGGAAGGGAGAAAGATTAAATTACAGGGCACATTGATTTCTCATTTTTGACAGCCTTAGCTGGCAAACTCTTGAACTGAATAAGATGATTTGAAATGGGACCACGTGATGGACGGAAATGCTTTGTCACTTCAGAAGCATCTGTCCATTTGGAGTAACTTTTTTTTTCAACTTTATTGTAGTGTTGTCATATCAAGTTACATGTTATATGTTCTTTATTTTCTTTTATCTTGGTTAATAATACCAAAGAAAAAAGAAAAGAGAGAAAAAAATATTTGGAGTATGTGTTTTTTACATATTTTTTCATCGTTGGTGTTTATTTTATTTTATTCTATTGACTTTTATTCATCAGATTTTAACGTTTTGCTGTTTGTAATTTTTCGTTTTGCAAACTTTTATTTATTGTTGTTTTTTGGTTTGTTGTTGTTG
Organism: Etheostoma spectabile; assembly: GCF_008692095.1. Taxonomy (NCBI): domain Eukaryota; kingdom Metazoa; phylum Chordata; class Actinopteri; order Perciformes; family Percidae; genus Etheostoma; species Etheostoma spectabile. The sequence continues at coordinate 9,344,263 of NC_045735.1, read as the reverse complement.
TTTGTGTTCAATTTTGCCATGTGAAGCACTGTGGGCTGTGTTTGTATGAAAGGTGCTATAGAAATAAAGCTCAGTTGAGTTGTCCAAGAATCAAAGTAATGCAACTATATACAATTACTCCTGTAACTCAATTATGTAGGTATGTTGTTAACATATGGAATAAATTAAAGTCACTTCATTTGAAGAGGACATTACTGCACTCTTCGCAATGCTGCATTTGTCCACTTGTCACCTACTGACACATTACATCATTATAACACCGAGTTCAATCATGTCATCACTCTAAAGAGTTGCGCAAAACCTCACTGTCATTTTTCTTGTGTGCATCAGTCATCATCATGTGCATGCATTCAATCCTGGTTGGAGGGGAGAAGCAGGCCACTTTTCTTCTCAAAGCACAGACAATGGGCCTGACTTCAGGGAAGTATGTGTTTGTGCCCTATGACACCCTCCACTACAGCGTGCCCTACACCAACGTCTCCTACTTCCCTCTGCAAAATAACAGCAGGCTGAGGGAGGCCTATGATGCTGTGCTCACCATCACTATGGCCTCTGAGCCTTTGTCCTTCAACGAGGCGTTTGCTGCCGCCCAGAGGAATAAGGAAATTACGCCAGATGTGCGGCCAGAAAAGGTAGAAACCAAGTCTGTCTTAAAACTCCCATTTTCATAAGTACCGTGAAGTGATCAAACATCATGTCTTTTTTTGTGCCCCTTGTAGGTTAACCCACTGTTTGGGACCATCTATGACAGCATCTACCTACTGGCCAAGTCCATCCACAACGCCAGGAGAGAAGGCATGCCGCTCTCAGGCTCAAACCTAGCGTACTTCACAAAAAACATAACCTTCACTGGCTTCAACAAGAAGGTCAAGGTGGACACTAGTGGGAATGTTAAGACCAATTACATCATCCTGGACTCTGACAACAGGGGGAGCCAGCTGTACCAGACCCATTTAGTGGATCTAATGTCCGGAGTGCTTAGTTTTGCTGGGAGGTCCATTCATTTTCCAGGAGGATCTCCTCCACCGTCTGATTCCAGCTGCTGGTTTGACAAGAATGCCATCTGCACCGGAGGTAAGAGCCTTAGTTTTGGCTGTGGTGGAATGCCACTAAGAACATTTACTACAGTACTTCACTGAAGTGAAAATTTGAGGTACTTTCTTTTCATACCACTTTCTATTTTTACGCCACTACATTTTAGAGAGAAATATTGTACTTTTTACTCCACTACATTAATCTTACAGCTTTAGTTTTTGCACACAAAACACATGTAGTTTACGAAACACAATGTTTTATTATAAATTGGACGGCCTACAAGTACAGCTGAAATGATTAGTCAATGAGACACTTTTGATCGTTTCTAATTTTTAATAACAATAATTTTTCTGCATTTTACTTTTAATACTTTGAGTACATTTCCCTGATGACACTTACATACATTTACTTAACTAAAATTTTCAATGCAAGACTTTTAACTTGTAAGAGAGTATTTTTACAGTGCTTTTACTTAACTAAAGGATTTAAATACTTCTCCCTTCACTGAGTTTTGGCATGTGTGAATGTTCATAGTCATCGTGTGGGAATATATTGGTGCACATGGATATATGTGTTGTCTTAAGTTCTCACAGTTTTTTGGCATGTTCTCCATACATTTTCCAATTCCCATGATGTCATCACCTGTTGTCATCCTCAGGTGTGGAGGTCATTTACATCATAGTGGTGTTTGCTGTCATCTTCATTCTGGCTATGGGAGGGCTCTTTATAAGTCTTTATATCAGGTACAGCCTGTAAATACAAACAGATCACATTCTCTATCAAACAAATTAACTCTTGTGTTTATGTCCTGTACTTTCTCCCTCTGTCTTTCCCACCAATTTTTAGGAGAGGGATTTTTGTGTCAGAGAAGGTGCATTCACGCACTCTATGGTTTGATGTGCACAATAGTGGGTGTTCCGTGTAAATGCTTGAGAATGACAAAGCAAGATTGAGGGAAAAGGTCCCTGAAAGCATGAGTCATCACCCTCTCTGGAGTAAAGAGAATCATATTTAAACAAAAGAAAGTAATAAGTCTGGGTAACCTTTACTTTAAACGCACTTTAAGCCAGTACGTTAAACAATACTATTGAAATCATATGACTGCATTTTCCAAAAGTAGATACTTGATTGCTGAAATCAAAATTCCTGACCATTATTTAATACTTTCCCATTTACATCATGTTAACAGGAGTCTAGAAGTAGTTCTCATATAAGGACAGGCTTTTCTTGGTTATCATCTCACTTTGCTCCAAAGATGATCTTTGAGATAGTTTTAGGAAACCCACTGCCATTGGTTGAACTGATTTTCTCCTCTATTTCTAAATCTCATTGGCAGGAGGAGACTCCAACAAATTCAGCTGGTCAAAGGTCCCAATCGAATCCTCCTGACTTTAGAGGATCTCACTTTTATCAATCCTCAGCTTAGCAAAAGGGTAAGCAGCATGCAACATTAATGTCTTTCAGTCATCAGCATGAAAAACACATTGCATTTTAGTTCAGAATATGTAAAATTGTGAAAATTTACTGAATGAAATGTTTTCAAATGAAACTTGTTTCAATCAAATTGATGTCCCACAGAAAATTACTTTAGACGATCTGAGTGAATCCAAGAGTGTTCTAGAGGAGAAATCTGCAAACTGCTCGCACTCTGTGAACAGCATGCATACTGTGACTCATGAGACCACCAATGTAGCTGTGTACGAGGTAGGGAACACTGAAAGAGTCATTGCACCTGCTGCTTCAGCCTGTGTGTGTTCGCAGTATGTCAAAAAGCAAAGTATGTATGTGAAAAAGTGTGTGAAGAGTGTCCTTGTCTAGGCTCTCAACTCTGATGGTACATACTCAACATAAAGAACACATGTTCTTGTCATATCTTCCACAAAGTGTCAACCCATTATTTTTTTCACAAAATTGTTTAGAATGTGTAATTTCCATTGTATGTCCTGTAAAAACATGGCCTTTCTTCCAGGGTGACTGGGTGTGGCTAAAGAAATTTGAGGAGGGACAGTTCAAAGAAGTGAAGCAGAGCACCACCAAGATTTTCACAAAGGTAAAAAGCCGAAAACTACAGTTCCAGTAATAACAACTACTGTAGATTAAAACGGTATCCTTGTATGGTAACAATGTGGTATAATATGATATCAATGTCTATCTGCTTTCTCAGATGAAAGACCTGAGAAACGAGAATGTGAACCCGTTTCTTGGTTTCTTTTTGGACTGCTCCATGTTTGCGGTGGTGATGGAGCACTGCTCACGGGGAAGTCTACAAGACCTACTGAGGAACGAGGACGTCAAATTAGACTGGATGTTCAAGTCCTCGCTTGTGCTCGACCTCATCAAGGTAAGCGCTGTATGTATGTATGTATGTATGTATGTATGTATATGTATGTACTGTATGTACGTATGTGTGAATGTATGTATATGTATGTACTAAATATGCACAATATTACCGGAATTAACCAGTGGGTGTTACCAACATCCCTGCTGTATTTCCTGTATGATTAACTACACTGTTGAACATATTGTGCCTCCAGGGTATGAAATATCTTCACCACAGAGAATTCCCCCACGGCAGACTTAAATCTTGTAACTGTGTGGTAGACGGGCGTTTTGTCCTCAAGATAACTGACTATGGCTTTAATGAGCTGCTGGAGTCTCAGAAAGCTCCAACAGAAGAACCTCCACCTGAAGGTACCTTCCGCTCTGGAAAAAAAAAACATTAGCTTTTTAGGTATGGTGTTAAGGTGAGGTTAAAGCAACACCAGATATTCTTTTGCATCTTAAAACAATGTTTCCAAAATTGTGGTTCAGTGGTTCATCAACTTATAACAGGGTGAACGGCACTTCTGCATTCACTTTGCGTCTCTCTATTGGCTATAACCACATTATGCAAGTTTGCCAGAAGGGGTAGCGCATCTGTAGTTCCAATGAGACAGCAGTAAAGGACAATTACGCTTCCAACCTGTAGGGTGATCGAAAAGGAAAAGTGCTGGTGTTGCTATAAAGGGTTTTAACTTGTGCACTGTATTGTGCACACACACACACACACACACACACACACACAGAAACACACGCACAAAATCATACATGTTGTTAACGAGTGGAATCATGTTGCTAACAAATCTTTTCTCATTTTCACTCAGATTTATTTTGGACAGCTCCAGAGTTCTTGAGGGACCCAGCAAATGCACGTAAAGGCACCTACAAGGGAGACGTGTACAGCTTTGCCATTATTCTTCAAGAGGTGGTGGTCAGAGGGCCACCATATTGCATGCTGGGTCTACCGCCCAAGGGTGCGTATGTATCCATCAGGGGAGAGGACTTGTAGATAAAGAGAAGCAGATACATTTCATAGAGATTTATTTTTAAAGTTTGAGACAACTGGGATGTTGATTTCAGGAACCAATATTCACTACATTTTGATTTAAAAGTCCTCCATCTCCTTACCAGAGATCATCCGTAAGGTGAAGAAGCCTCCTCCGATGTGTCGCCCCAATGTGGCCCCGGACCAGGCTCCTCTGGAGTGTATCCAGCTTATGAAGCAGTGCTGGTGCGAAATGCCTGAACGCAGACCAACATTTGAAGAAATCTTTGACAGGGTACATTTTTGGAGACACCAATGTGGCCTTGTTGTTTCCAACCTCACAGTTGTCAACCCACTCAAATGAACCACTTTAAAGAACGTTAAACCCAAGCTTTTAATGTGCATCTGTGTTTTGTTTTTTCATGAATAGTTTAAGATTATCAACAAGGGTAAGAAGACTAACATAATTGACTCCATGCTGAGGATGCTGGAGCAGTACAGCTCTAACCTGGAGGACCTCATCAGAGAGAGAACAGAGGAGCTGGAGTTGGAAAAACAGAGAACAGAAAAACTATTGTCAGAGATGCTACCACCGTGAGTTTGTACACACACACACACACACACACACAGACAAAACATTTAGTTAAAACAGAATGCCTGACCATCTGGTTCTGTAACGTTTAAGTTCTGTAGCTGAGGCCCTGAAGACTGGTGCCACAGTGCAGCCAGAGCACTTTGACCACGTGACAATCTACTTCAGTGACATTGTAGGTTTCACTACCATCTCCTCGCTCAGTGATCCCATCGAGGTGGTCGACCTTCTCAATGATCTCTACTCTCTGTTTGACGCCGTGCTCAGTAACCACGATGTGTACAAGGTCAGTATATATATGTTATTTGACAGCATGTGTCTTACACACAAAAGTACACAGAGACACACACTGATGTGCCCATATCCAAATGAATGTGTTGACATTATTTAGGTGGAGACCATTGGGGATGCTTACATGGTGGCATCGGGTCTGCCAAAGAGAAACGGCAACAAGCACGCGGCTGAGATCGCCAATATGTCTCTGAACATTCTCAGCTCAGTAGGAACCTTCCATATGCGGCACATGCCAGACGTGCCCGTCAGGATACGCATAGGAATCCACTCAGGTGAGACGGTACAAAAGTCTCCTTTACACTGTTAACATTATTAACTTTATGCTCCAGTTGAGATGATGCACAGCTCGTTGCAGATTGAAATATATACTGTATTCTGCCACAGTGAATATGAGGTTGACTGTGGAGCTTACCTTATTTTGTCTGCATTATTTAAATCTGTTATCTAATAATGGTGCAGCACGGATGAGACATTCTCATACATCAGCTCTACTGACAAACAACATTTTTTAGGCTGCACCAGCTGTCTTCAACAGGTGATCACGCCTATATTTCCTGTATCAGTGATTTTATTTTAACATTTGTATGAAAAGTTATACTTTTACTGCCAATGACAGCGCTGATGCATGCTGGCAAAGATTGGGGATACTAAGCTTCATGACGGCGCTTAGTAAATTGTACAACAGGAATGGTATTAAATTGGGCTTTAAAATGTTCTCAGTCTCACTCAATTTTGTTTGTGTTGTATTTTCAGGGCCCTGTGTTGCTGGGGTGGTAGGTCTGACTATGCCTCGGTATTGCCTTTTTGGAGACACAGTCAACACTGCCTCTCGTATGGAATCCACTGGGCTGCGTGAGTTTCGTGTACACAAACCCACCATAATTTGTTTTGATGTTTTGTTGGTCTAATGCATTCTTATCTGTTCTTTGTCCCTCAGCTTATAGAATCCATGTAAATATGAGCACTGTGAAGATCCTCAATTCTCTTAATGAGGGTTATAAAATAGATGTCAGAGGCAAGACAGAGCTAAAGGTAACAGTCTACAATCATTTTAGCTCATTATTTGGTAATGAGCAGAGATAGTCTCAGGTTCTATAAATCCATGCCTTTGTTTGTTTTTTGTTTTTTTTTCAGGGTAAAGGTATTGAAGAGACATACTGGCTTGTAGGGAAAACCAACTTTACAAAGCCTTTGCCAAAACCGCCAGAGATCAAACCAGGGTAAGAGCTTCAAACTGCTGTTGCTCCTTGTATCTTTCGTATGGCTGAATCCTAAAAATATACATGTGTACAGATAATTTTTTATGTCATGAGAGTTGGACCAGAAATAATCACCTGTTCTCATAGTGCAGTTTGCACACATGTTTTAAGCAATGTTACATTTCATTAGTGTTATCACAACCCATTCTGTAACTGTCTCCTGCTGTGATACAATTGCAACTTACTCGTGCAAATCTATCTGAATGTTACTTTAGGGAAGGCAATCACGGGCTGGACCCTGAGGATATAGCTGCGTACATGAGAAAGAAAGCTGAAAAAAAGGCTTGACCTTCTTAGACCAAATACAGGAGGTAGAGACCTGCATGCCAGCTGGTGTTGTGTTGTGGATATGTCACTGTGGCTGTCAGTTCGATGTCTATGGATGTGACCAAATGCAACCTCTGAGTCTGGCCTCTCTCAGTGATTCCTGAAATGTGATCTACTTGTCTCATTAATCTCTTGATCTTATCACCTTCTTCATCTTAAGCAGATTGGGGAAAGCCCTCTTTTATTGTGGCTGGCTGGGCACATTTTCATAATTAATTCATTTATTTTATTATGTTTTAGGCAGCATTTGTTGTGCTTTTTGTCTGCTTTAATGGTGTCTCCATGTCTTTGAATACCAGAGAGCTCTGCTTACTACTACTAAAACAAATGTCTCTGTATAACACTCCACCCTCTTTTTTCACTAGGGACAACTGGCAGGAGATGGTGACAGAAGAGATCAAGACGCTTTTTCGCAAGGCCAACAGGCAGGTGGACAAGAAGAACTGAATGAGAGGAAGAGAAGGAAAGATGTGAAAGGAACAATACCAGAGGAGAAGAAAAGAGGAGGACACATCCAGAGGAAGACAGAGAGCACCACCCTGCTTCTCACTTTGGCTTAATGCAGACTTGTTTAAGAGGATTGCCCGTTCGACTGGCTAATCTGCCTGCAGCCAGCGCAGCAGTACACCACGGTGCTAATGTAATGAGAGTTGTCGCATTACCTGCCTACAGACCTGCTGCCAGCAGCGCAGGGAAGGTGAACCGCGCCTCAATAAAGGAGGCACTCACCGGCCACTAAGTGGTCACTTATTTCAAGGCAACCAGAGGTTCACCCATCAGAAGATTCTACGTCCGAAATGCCTATTTCAAAATGAAATGTTATATTTTTTTTCTGGTGATGATGTCTGTTTTTAGTTTCCCATGAAAGCTCATGATAGAGTTGGGAGGCCGAGGATTTTACTTAGCTATGGCTGAATATTACATGTAATTAGCCCTCCAAAGTCCGAGGCAAAGGCTGCTATTGTGTATAATTATCAGAAGAGAGAAAGAGACATTCACTTCTACTCTAGAATGACTAGAAAGAGTCTGTCAGGCCCAACTGTTTGCCACAAACTATTTCTTTGAGCTGTCAACTTTTCTTCTTACTAATGAAAGGGTGGCAGCACTTGGAAATTCAAGACAATGCAACAACAAAATGTTTTTCTTTTCTGTTATAGTCAATACAGTTTTAAGGTCCTTTAGTAAAACGTGTTGCTTTTTCCAAAGGCAATCCTTTCTACATTTCAGCATTTTAAAAACCTTGTTTCTTTTCCGTCATCACAAGTTTACAAGCTGTCTTTAGCGTGTCAGCATTAGAACATAATCTCTGTGTCGATGCTCACAGGTAAATTTCATTTATTTCACAAAACAATTAACTTTGTGACGTCAAAGTACACAAATCCCTAAAAGTTTGATTCTGAGATCAGGAGAGAGCAAACTGTTTGTACAATGTTAAACTCATCTGGAAGTGGTGTCCCCTTGTTTCCCCAACAGCTGACATTGCACTATACTAATCAACAAGTTTTCCACGCATGATGAATCTGAGAGATGTGCAGCTGTTGAAGAACGCCATCCAGTGTTCAAATATATTATATATTATATTTTCTGAGAAGCATTGAATTAATTTTATTTATCAACATACAGTATGTGCTTTTGAGTAAAAAATAATAAGCAACACGTTCACTGCAGTTTATTTAAAAAAAGCATGTAGGCATTACAGAATACCTGAGAGCTGAGAGCTAAATATAATATCAAACTAAATAGATAATAATATTGAAATATGTTATGTGATAGAAATGTATTTGTTAAAGTATTGTTTTGACCCAAATGTGACATCTCAAATCCCCTGCATCTTATCATCTCAATGCTGACTATAGGAGCATCTTGATTCATGCTAGGTGTGCAAAACAACAGCAGAGTCAGTCAGAAACATGCATATTGGGCTATATATATATATATATGTATATATATATATATACATTATCTGTGTTCTATTTTATTGCTGCAATGCGAAGTATGTGCATGTGTATGTAAATAAGGCATAATTAAGTTATTAAATAATTAATTTGTAACACCTTCATTGTTTGCCGTTCCTTACAGTGTGCGGTTCCTTTCCTCTTTGCAACCAGAAGGCGGCGCTACATCTCTTACAGAGAAATCCTTCAGGCATTTATTTCTCACAAATGCGATTGCATCATTTTGTAAGAGAGAAGTATTCAAGTTAAACTTTATAAAGTTCACCTCTAAAACTACACATTTATATTGTTTTGTCAATATGTTGCATTGCAACTACACCTTTGTATTTACTGTGCTAGAACTGCAGAAGATTCCCAATCACCATGAGAACCATGCACTCCAGTTTGGGCACTGCAAGACTGCTTTTCGTCTGTTTGGTCTGTGCCAACAAAGATCCCACTGACATTAATGTTTAAGCCAGTGGTGGTAAGGGAAATTAACCACAACATTCCCTGGATAGTTGTCTATGGCAGATTAGCAATAGCCCCTACATCCCAGACCTGTGATGATTGTTTGACCTCCAGCCAACTGGAAAGATTGTTTTCCTATAATTTCGAGATGACTCTAGCTCACATTCCTCCGTGCAACGCTCTAAAAGACTGTATGAACTGTGCTTGGATGGTATTCAGATATGATTTGCAAAGAATAAAACACACAGAAAGATCCTCTTTGTTATTTTTATTGAAAAATTAACACATTATTACATAATCACACAATTCCAACAGCTTCTTTGTGGAAACTACCTACAGCAACAAAATGGCACAGTATGGTTGGCAAATGAATTAAGCACCACGCTTCCTCCACCTTTCCTCAGCACATTCAGCTTGAGCAGGGGAACAATTCAGTGCAGACTGGAGGCAAGATTTAAAACCACAGAATGCATGGAGGAAAGAAGTGAGACAGAGCTGGAAAACAAACGTGCAACGATCTTTTTTTACTTTAAACATTAAAGATGATGCAAGAAAATGCACACATATTTTCGAAAAACAAGGTGTAAAGAAAACTTACTTAATATAAGCATGTTGTCTACCGTTTGTTCATCTCAAAGAAGAAAAGGATTCAATGCATTTGTAGAATGTTCCCTGGGAATGTTTGGTGTACCTATAAAGTAATAGTAGGCTTAGGTACTCAGTCCACAGTTTGTCTATTGGAATGTGCTCATGAGGTAACAGTAAGAGCCACCCACCACAATTCATAACACTAACATTATAGCTCATCACGCATCTTGTCTCCTTTAGGTCTAACTAGTCTGCCGATGTACAGGATAGAGTTGGTCTTGTTGTCCTTCACTAGGAAAATGAAGGGGTGATCTGCGTAGAAAAGTGTGGGGTTCCTCAGCTTGTCGCTGCCGTAGATGCTGGTGTCGAACGGGTTTCCAGCCGTGTCCAGTTCCAAGGCTGACGCATGGAAGACATTGGACAGGTAGAGGTCCTTCTTTCCAGAGATGTTGGACAAGTCAGCCTTGGCTTTGTCAACGGCCTCGGTCAGGCCGAGCTCAGCCAGATGTTTCTAGAAAAGATGCAGAATTGCTCAATTCAAAGAGTTGTTGATTGATTTTAAGAGGTCTATAAGTCAACTTTATTGTTATAATTGGCCCATCAATTTGCCACCATTTACCTGCAGGTTGTGGCTGGCTTCCAATGCAATTTTGGGGAGGGCAATGGCCACGGCCTTTCTCTCCAGCTTGCTGATCCAGGTGTCCACCTGCTTCCTGGTCAGAAGTTTCTCCAGGCGTTCCAGGGGCTCCAGGTGATAGGGCATGATAAGAATCATAGAGGCCTGCTTCTGGCCCAGAGGCATATCCAGCACAAATAAACGGTTTTCTTTGTCCTCGTAGAAGTCATACAAACCTGCAAAGAGCAGACAATTTGGATATCTTGCTTGCAGCTTTGAAAACATAAGAAAAAGTCAGAAGTAGAGTTAATGAAGAAACTCACCTGTACGATGCATCATGGAAATTCCAATGGTCAACGAGCGGGTTACCAGGAAAGTACGTGTGTCCACCATTTCAGCACTGAATTTCTCATCCCAGTGAGCTGTTGGACAAAACACATTGGACTCAGTTACACATGTGCCCAATCCTTTGACATCTCCATGTGTTATTAACTATGAGAATTAAAAAAAAAAAAAAGACACTATTTCATACTCACGCTTAAAAAACATAGCGTTGACAATCATGGCTCCATCTGGGTTCTGCACATCCTTGGTGATCTCAGGCAGCTTGCCATCTGTGGACTTGGCTGCCCACTCGTTGATGGAGTTGACTGCACTCCTCTTGTCTCTGAAGTTTATTTTTGAATGGTCGTAGTTGTAGTGCTTCTTGCTGTTTTTCACAAAATCATCAGCAAAGGAGACTGAGCTGGGGCCATAGAGGCGGTTGTTGATCTTCCAAGTAGTGTTGCGTGTCTTAGCATCACTCACCTGGGAAAGAACATTGTATAAACGGTGACAAATGTGCAATGAGTACTGAGGGTCAAGTTTGACTTTGGATCCACTTTAATTATAAGATATAATATACAGTGTTTTATATGGTTGTACTTACCTCAGAGAGCAGCTCTGACAGGCCTGCATGTAGATGCTCATCCCTCAGTTTTTCAGCACTGAGGACGGTTTTGACCTGCGAGGCAGTGGATGCCTTGCCACCGAGGGCCACCATGCCCAGAGAAGAAGCCACCACCACAGGAGAGATGAGGATGTTTTCAGTGTCTTTCTCTTTTGCCATGTTGTGGTAGAGGCTGAATCACAATCACAAGAAAAATTGTTTGCTTGTGTTTTGAGCAAGACAAATGTAACCAAAAGTGCACATGCAAAACCAAGAGCATCACTATACATTTCAGTATGATTACAGTAATATATAGATGTCAGACCTGAAGGCCAGATTTGCGCTGTTATCAGCCAGCGTGGTGGCATGGCTGCTCAGCTTTTTATCCTCTGCGGAGGCCACTAGGGCCAGCAGACAAAGAGCTACAATGTTAGTCATCCACATCCTGTCTGTCTCAAAAAGCAGCTGTCACAGCCTGTGCAAAAGTAACAAAAGACAAAGATAGGGTTAACATCTCTTAATGTGGGTTGGTTTGCTTAAATATTATTAATGTGTATTGAGTTTGAGAAGGAAGACATGTCTCCTCAGAGAGAGTTTGTGAAAAAACAATAAAGATTGTTGTAAGTGTTTTGATTTGATACAGTCATATATCTTAACAAAATGCCAGAGCGCAGACTATGTGATTCAGATGTGGAGGTTTTAGTGGCGTGGCAGGGCAGGGTTGTCTCAGCCCACACAGAAACTTGGGAACGCCTCCAGACTCTCGCCACGTCAGCAGCAACTGAGGCTTAGCTGTACAGCTAGAGCTGCAGTCCACCCAGAGTGAGGCTCTGTGCTGACTGGACACTGAAATGTTCTGTTCTCTACATTTATTGGGATCAATGCAAACTGTTGCACATCTGCACTTTGACGGCTTTAATGACTCCTTTTCAAGCCAGTAGAAGTCAAGATCAGAAATCAGTACCTTTCACTGTATAGACCTGTAGTGCAGTCTTACTTTTACATGCTCTCTTTTGCAGGGCTCTGAGCCATCTTTTGTCTCGGAGAATGGGCGTGTGCCTGCAGGCTATGTCTAACTCATCCCATCACTTGTTCAAACAAAGATCCCAATGCAAACGGCTGTAATTAACCCACTGCAGCAGCAACTTTCTAATCCACCTCCACAATTCTGCAGATATGTTGTCTACATCTCTGTTATTTGTATTTTTTGTGATACAGCAGAAATGACTTCACATCATGGTCGGATACCTTGAGATGTTTTCATGTCTGCCATTTTCATTCTGAAAGACAAGAGGTTTATGTAATAATCTATATAGAGCAGACAGTAAAACAGTATACAGGCTCTGGTGGAGACATTCTGTGTTAATTTCTAATTTCTTCATTTTATATCCTAGTTTCCAACCTTTTAGACTAAAACATTTAGGTTTTTAACAAGTTAGTCATCACTTCCCCTCAATCAGACACATAAATGTTTTCCATTGTCTCTTTTTGACCCGGATAATAACTTTGATCCAGTCAGCTGTGCCACAAACAAGCAGCACCTATTTCTCGAGGACAGATTTGAACCTCTCTTCATCAAATAGTGATGGATTTTAGTTAAAAAAGACAGATTGGGTGCTTATACAGTACTTCCCTTCATTTAATTGCAACAAAGTGCATGCAAGACACAAATAGCTTTAGTAACAGCATGCTGGTATACATTGTGAAAACTTTGAGCTATGCCAAAGATTAATTTCTTTTTTCACAAAAGATAAACTATAATATTCTGTGTGCAATCAAACAGAGAGAGATGAGATTTAGAGAGTATGGGTTAAAATGGGTTAAAATGAGGCACTGTATCTTTAAACCATAAATAACAAAGCACCACGTTTTCACAATGCATTCCTCCCTGAAAGCAAAGATGGTTATCTTCTAATCCTTACCTTGCGCTGGATTTGCAGGGTTTCTCTTCTCGGTTGTGTCCTGTGGAAAAGTGTAACTGTGACAAACTCTCCTGCTCTTTATATCGTTCTACAGAGAACTTTCTAGAAGGGGGAATGGGATATTCAGATTAGGGCTCATATTGTTCTTCAGGAAGCTGGGAGCTGGGACGTCCCCCTTGAGGCTGGAATGAAAGGGGATGGATAAAGTTACCTCCTCAACACTGGTCGGGGCTCAGCTTTGAAACGTTTTCTCCTGTGGCTGCAGACAGAAACCCAGAAAACATCTGATTCTGGGTCAGACCTGCTTGTGAACAGAAATACTCCTCAGCCTCTAGGTTATAACGCTGTTGCTGACTCAATCTCTTACACTAGTTTCATCATATGTAAAATATTGTGTTTTAATATGAACAAAATCATTCTTATGCATTAAAATATGTGGCATGTAAACACTGTTTCTGCAGTTGTAAATCTGAGTGTGTGAGCCTCTATGGTGCACATCTTCTGCAATCTCAGCAGGCAAGACAGCGAAAGGGCACATTCTTTGCAAATGTTCACAGAAGAAAAGTAGTCATTTAATGTATTTTAAATTTGTTACACAGATGTCTGATTTCATATGGAAATTTCCAGGACTTTAAAAGCTTCACTCAGTAGTTCATTCTTAACAGAAGCTATCCAGCCCTTCCCCCACCATCACTGTGCCACGTCTCTCCACCACAGCTGCTGATTACAGGATGCTGGCAGGATTGGGGTGTTGAGAAGGAGCCCTCGTCGTAAAAACTGCTGTGTCCTGACAAGGACAAACAAAACAGAATTAGTTAAATAATTGTGTAAAGGGTCGGACACATTTTCCACATTATGTGTAAAGCTGTTCAGTCTTTGCTTACTCACAGCCTTATCATATCAAAGTTAAACATTTTCAACTGTAAAATCTGTGTAAACAATTTACAGAAATGAGTGACAGATTTGCCTCAGTCATATCCACTACAGAAGGACAGAGACATTTCATAGATAAACGATCACTCTGCATCACATACAGTAGCCTATAAGTATTGCCCATGCTGTCTGTCACAAACTATTTTCCAACCAGAGGAATTCCATCTATCTTTATCCCCCAATTCTCCCAAATCCCACTCTTTTGCAGCCCTTTGCAAAGTGTCCTGACATTCCAACTGATGAGTGGCTTGTATTCTTTAGGTGACATGTTGGGGCAGGCATCCAGAAAGTTCTATGAGCGTTTGATAGGGTAAAAAAAAAAAGTTCTCACTCTACCACCCTTTTGTCTAAGTTCAAATATTACATTACTCAAATTTTGGGGACAGAGAACCCACCTAACGTTTTCTAAGTTTTTCTAAAATTGACACAAGAGTAGCATTGCAGCTTCTTTCTTCCCCCCAGGGGGTGTTTGTCATTCGGAAGAAGCCCTGGAGTTAACAGTTTACTCTGAAATTCCTCAGCATGAGCAGAGTGAGGGTAACCTCTAGGTCAAACAAGTCTGGTGTCTGTGTGAGCATACAGAAGCTTTCAGCACTTTGGCAAAAGCATCATCACATGAAACTTATGGAAAGGCAAATATTTAAAAGCTATAGGCGCAACGCTAAATTACGCAATTTTTCCCCACCAACCAAGATAGTCGGAAGGTCCCTTTGAATGACAATACGTAAAGTGCAGACACGTTTCGGATTTTCTTTTTTTCGACCGACAAAATCTTATGTAACAGACCTCAGAGGGTGGAGCGACTCTCACATAAGTGCAGCCCATTCAACATCTGGACTAGTATTGCTAAAAGAGCAATCAGTAAGGTTTTTGCTAGCTGGTTATCAGTTAATTTTCAGTTTATACATTTGGATTTCCATCATAAATCGGTTGACAGAATACCAACATTTTCACAAACAGGATCATCAATATTTAAGAAGTATAATTGGGGATTGTTAGGTAATCATGTAAGTCTTAGTTTTTTATTAAAATTGACAGGGCATACTTTAGCAATGGATGGCAAAACAAAATCTAATTTAAACAGTTGCTCATGCAGATGCATTGTAGTTAAAGTTGAGGATTGTGAACAAACAAAGGAGTCACTCTCCTCTTTTACCAACATGTATTTACCTTAAGGGGAAAACAAGTTTTTGTTAATCATTAAAAAAAAAAAAGTTTCAAAAGTTTTATAGATGATATGCATCTATCAACATTGGTTGTAATCAAATCATTCTTGCACACTGAGGAAATGATCTATATTCTGACTAACACCAGACCAAGTTGGGTTCACCCAGTCTAGAAAGGACCCACTTCTCTGAAGGAAGCGGAGCACAGCTGCCAAGAGGACCATGACGCAAGATCTGAGAAATGTTTCAGCTTTGCTGAATGATGTAACTTTCTGAGATTTAGTGTGTATGAGTGCAGCGAGCTGCTGGATCATATACAGTTTGCAGTGCACTGTCTGGTTTAAACCAGACTCACATAAGATTGCAGTAAAACGCTTATTGGAATGCAATGTTTGATATGTTGAGATATTCTTAATGTTTTTGGTTATGAACTGGAGAGTTAAGACCACTTGCTCTTTCAACAAAACAGACCAATGCCAGTAGTCAAAACGAAAGTAATAGATTTGAAGACATGGAATTTGTAGTAACTGCATAGCAAACATGTTTATATATTTGTACACTCACATACATTTTTAGTAGATTTATTGCAAAACAGTATTAACATCGTACATTGCATAAACAGTTGAGTTCATTAATAATAGATTAAGTGACTCTAACATCAATACCCATCTGTCTGATGTAAAATGTATTCAAAATATAAACTTTATTTTTTGGGCAAATTATCACTCCATCAATATTACCAAGCTGGCCATGCAGACCAAGTTTAAAATCTTTATTGAATGAAAATACAAATGATATAATTAAGACAAACATCAACAGAACTTTTTTTTGTCAGTTTTGCAGAGTAACCATCTATTTCCGTCTAAGTTCATGATGACGGGGCAGCTCCACTCAGGAGACTCTTTTTTTAAAGGATTAAATACTGACCGAACATGCCCCCTGCTGGGAAAAGTTTGAAAGCTTCCTCCAAAGCCATTAAAGTTTTCTTTAATTAAAGTCTTAATTGAGGTCATTCACGTTTGTATTCTTTCTTTTACCCTTGAGATGTTATTAATGTAACTTTTCTTGAGGAACTTTTGTTTTATCTTCCATTATCTATGTAACTATGTGCTTGAGAAAAAAAAGCAATAAGAAGAATTTTTGCACAGAAACTAAAGACACACAAACCCTTTGTATCTTATATAAACTCTGAATGTCAACAGAATTAAAAGAACCAGTGGAAACTATTTTATTGGTTTGCCAGACACTGTACTGTAGATATTTCATTTGCTACTGCATTGTATTATGGACAAACAACCACTAGATGGGGTGCAATGAAACCAAAAAAAACATACACCCCCTTGGCCAGAGAAGGTATCTGTTGATAGTCAATCAGAGGAGTTCTAGTCACAGTAACTCCCACTTTCTGTGCAGGGCCCACTGACACGTGTCTCTGTTTTCACATTTCAAGTGTGGCAAAATTTAACAAAATTGTACTCATAATACACAAAATCAAGTTCAGTTGAATGTGGGACGGCTCTTGACATCATCATTTGTCTCTGGCTTCTACCTTCCACATATACTGAGTGGATATTTGAGTAGATGTCTTTAATTTGGAAGATATAGAGAATTGTGTTAAGTCAATGCTGTTTCAGATCCCCCTCAGAGACAACGCAGTCAGCCCCCCCCACCCCAGACACATTCTGAGCCCTTTCAAACAGTAACAGTCACAAACGCTTCACCCTGCTGTAACACCACCTGCAGAGGAGACCCCTACCGACCTGCCTGTGGATTCTGGTTGGCATTTTAAAATAGGTGAATATCATAACAAAGCGCAGCAGCTGGAGCTGCTGACTTAACGCCTGCCTGTGGAGAGAGAGGCAGGGTAGCCTCTCTGCCACATCAAACAGGGATATGCCACAGGAAATCATCTCTAAAGAGCATAATTTCCCTAACTTTCCCACGTGTAGAGATAGATGCTCATGGGGAGACACTGTCAAGGTGTGTGTGTGTGTATGTCTTTGTTTCTGTATAAGTGGCTGCAAGGATGTGAAGGTGAAGATACAATATCAATCTCTGATTATTTGGTTCGAGTAATGTTAAATGGAACAAGTATTAAGTGGTGGCTGAAGTGCTGTTTGATCTGAATATAGTCTTATGCAACACATCTTAAGACACACATGCATGCACACAAATGTACATAATCTGTTGATTTTCATCACAGTGATGCTAATTTATCTAGCAACAGCACTGCACTGACTGTTTCCTTGGAGATAGATATGATCTGTTACTCCTTTTAACCACTCATCCTACTCCACTTGACATAGAAATGTAAAGGCTAAATGCAGCCAATCTGAAAATGGTTGAACGCTTCAAACACTGTACCAAGTGGTAAGTCATTTCACACACCTGAGACCAGCCAACTACCTGCCATGTCTAGGACGATCAACTCAGCCTGAATAAGTTTCACGTCCAGTATTTATTCTCTCTCATACAGTAAATACTGGAACTTGCTGATGTAGCTTTGGTGCAGAGAAACACAACAGCAACTTACATAGTTATCCTACATGATACATTATAACCTGATGACACAACAATAACGGGAACATGAGAAATAAACAGATAACTAAACATATCACTGCATAATAAATACACTTTAATGTCTGAGGGAGTGGGCTGTGGACCACTCCACTAGGATTCTAGCTTTTGGATAATTATCTGTCATGGTCCCCGGGAAAATCTGTTCAAACTGTAATTTAACTGTCACTGTAATTAAACAATCTAATTTTATATTGCCAGCTGCCATATTTGGACAGCACATCACTGCCTGGATTTCCAATTTAACAAGGGATTACATTTAATATATGAGGTCAGTGTATTTTTTGATGTTTTCGGCATGATAAATTGCGGTTAAAATATGGTTACATTTTGTTTTTATATCAGTATTGATAACAAAACAAAAATATTTTGTGATGCAAACATTTTATTTGATGAATTAAATGAAAATCATTCCCACAACTGACATCATCCTGTGGAACAGTGGCACTATAAAATACAGCTAACAGGACAAAGTAGGATGAATAAAGGCCATGTGTCACAGTGTGTCTCAATTGGTTGATTATGAGGTACTCCTGTCCTGACATTACATGTTGTCTCTGATGATGACTGTAGAAGGTGTTCTTGTGACAAAAATCAATAAATCAGTTTTGTTTGATCAGTCATTTGGTATGTGTCAACATGAGCAAAGGTGACAAAGTCTAAACCTGAAAAAAAACAAAAACATTTGAGTGTGGCGGGGCTGTGACCTTTTGGTGGTTTGATCGTTTAAGTTCCTATTTTCCCAGAGGAGGAATTAGACTTATTTGAAAATTAGACCCCACCCATTGTTAAAGTGGACAATGGTCAAATAATTCATACATGCAATACAAACGAGTAATCTGACTAAAAAGAAAAACCTTAATTTTTTAGAGCAAATACAAAGCTGATGAACAGAACTGTTAAAAATACTGGTTCGATAGAAGTAGAACTGCTCTGTTTGGTGTGTATAAGAAATGACCAAACACTCCAACTCCAAGCAACTTTGTCATGTGTCAACAAGCAAAGCTGGATTTTCTTCATTGTCTCATATTATCAGCTAAGTCATGTATGCTGGTAAAATAAAAAGATTGATAAAATGCCTTTTTTGGCTTAAATTACATTTGCACGTTGGTGCGTTCAAGTCACGTCGGAGGTTTTGCTTACGCACGATCAGTCGACAAGAGAAACACAGTGGTAGTTGGCTTCCATTTCTCTAACTATATGGTGTTAACTGACAATACATTATGACAATAACACTGTAAACCTAATAAACATAATTTAATGTAGCCTAAATGTTGGTAATTCCACTAAATTAAAACGGCGTCAACGGGTTTAGGGTAGAGCAACGAGAAAGTAATTCGAACAACGGTTACTTTCGCTGTGACCTGAATGCGCAATAAAGTCAGCTCGGTGACGCTCTCTCACTGTACATGGGGGCTGGAAATAAAAAAGACCGACATACACTCCTCCCACCATTCATTCAGTAGCCTAAGCTACATTGAGTTGCCCTGTCGGTTTATGTATCACTGCCTACACGGAGACGAGGAGGCACGCTTTATCTACAGATGGGACGAAAAAACACGGAGGACGGAGCAACTGAAAATAGCTAGACCGAAGCCACTGACACCGTCCGTACTCACCCTGCTCCTTTCTCCTTTGTTTTCCATGTAAAACTTCGTCTCTGTCAGCATTTACGTTACCGACCACCCACCTCTCACACGTTAGCTACCTTTGACAAGGGTTGTTCCCGTTTGACTCTCGGGGGAGGCATTTTACTGGAGAGAAAGAAAAAGAAAAGCCTCAACTTTACCGTGTGCCGCAAAGCTAACTCTGAAATCAAAGAGAAGTGGTAGCAGACCTCGGACAGGTGAGTGTGTATCTGTGTAACGGTATTTAGTTTAAGGTGTTTGCTACCTGTGGGTTAGTTTTATATCAACACATGTAATGTGTGACTGTTTTAGTCCTTCAGCTTTTTTTTGCAGTTACTAGCTATATGTTAAAATATGTTAATGAGAGCTTTTAGCTTGGTAACACTAACTAACATTACTGTAACGCGTAACACGCCTCGTACAAACATTAAAGTTTAGAGGTTGTTTTTTTCTTCCTCTTTTGGCGTTCTCACCTATGCCTATTTAGTAGCTGTGTGTGTGTGTGTGTGTGTGTGTGTGTGTGTGTGTGTGTGTGTGTGTGTGTGTGTGTGTGTGTGTGTGTGTGTGTGTGTGTGTGTGTGTGTGTGTGTGTGTGTGTGTGTGTGTGTTTTACATCATAGACTGTATAGGGTTTTACTTTTTACCCATAATGGTACTTCTGCTCGCTGGTGGTCTCATATGCACCCAAAGACATGGGACACGCCTATTATGTTGTATCCTACGAAAGCTAGGATTTACCTTTTGGTGAAAGTATGGCGTGTGAGTTAGTTTATGTCTACTACAAAATAATGAAATCATGTGTTGTGGCAAAATGCAAGTAAAGCGACACAGGCCTAATGTTAACTCCTTCATGTGCACAGTAGGCTACATTTGTGTTTACTCATGCACACCACTATTCCCACTTACTTGCATAATTCATGACGCCATTCATTTTTCTTTTGTCATTTGGTTGTTACCGGTATGTCGGTATTTCAAGAAATATTTCATAGTGTCTCGTTCAAAGCATAGGCTTAAGCTACTTTATTATATGTTATGGAAAGCACTTCATTAGAGGTAGTTTTAATCTAGCAAACATGTATGACTTTCATCATTTTAAAACTGGCCTTTGGGAAGGACCCATTTGGTACATCATCTTACCGTCAGATCTTTTTTGATTGTTACCACTTCGCTATCAGTTTGTTTTGGATTTGTAACTTCAGTAATAACAGCTGACACTTATTTGCTTTTGGTAAAGCTTTCAATTAACAGCTGACTTGTATTTGAAGCCTCTAAGCATGCCAGTAATTACTTTTAAAGGGATAAGAACCTGTTTGGTTTCAATATACTGATGACTCAGGACGTGTCAAGTCCTAGTGATAGACCGATTATATGCCTATATTTGCGTTTTTACGTGTATCGGCATTGGCCGATATACAGCCGCTCCGTTCGCTGATGGTTTTTTCCCCAGGCATTTTATTGAGACAGGCGTCCACAGGCATCTCTGTTTTGCTGGGGAAGCTGCAGTTCACGTGCAGACCATGCACTGCCCCTCCACCACTAGCACCACGGCAGTCTTAAATTACAAATCAAGCACTTTATTTTAATGGCTACTTTTCAGGTTTATTGTTTTCTTAAATTATTTAAATGTGTTGACAAAGGGCATTTTGTGATGACCTGATTATATCTGTCTTATAATATGTCAGCAAGTTATGCATCATCATGGCTGTGTTGTAGATGTTGATGAAAGCCTTTTACCTTTGCACAGTTAACCATATGCAGACCCATCCATATGATGCACATTGCACATATAATTTGGTTGATATGAATGTAAGATGATTGCAGAAGTGACACTGAACTGTGACACTGAAATGGCAGAGTAGATTCCAACAACAAATCCAGTGTGGCAGGGTTTACATTTTTATGATGTAAATTGAGGGAGCGAAAGCGGTATTGGCTCCAAATATTGGCTCAAGAAAATCGGCGGCCCTTATTGGATATCAGCCAAGGTTGATGGAGGGAAAAAATTGGCATTGGCACTAAAAAAAATACATATCGGTCGATCCCTAGTGTCAAGACTTTAAACGTGTCTATGCAAGGCTGTTTCTTTTTTTATTGCTCTTTTACAACATCTATAAATGGATTGAAGGGCTTTGGAGTGGAGCGTGCTGAATGCTATGTTTTTGAATTTCCTTTTTGGCTCGTACAGTATTGTATGCTTCTCCACAGTAAGTAAGACATAAATAATTCTGGACTAGGGATAGGTATCGTTTGGATTTTTCTGATTACGATGCTGAACTGGTACTTTTAAAACGATTCTGATTCCAAAACCAATTATTTTTTAAAATAGTTTTTATTCATTTAAAATGATTGAAATTTAACAATATGTTGAGATTGTAAAGCAATACTAGCAATCACATGCAGTGGATGGTTAATATGCTTTCACTGTATGTCCGTTTTGGTGAGCTCAGGGGGAAATATGGCATTTTCAAAGTAGCCTACATTTACGGTTTTTAGCTAACGGTAGACTACAGAGAAAGTGTGAAATTTTTACATCCGGTTTGGAACAGTGGGAAAATATTTCAGTCGATACATTAAGTGAAACCAAAATGAGGAACTGAAATTTGTGTTCTAATCCGGTCCGATTCCTACCAATTTTGTAGGAACCGGGTTTCGGAACCCAGCCCTACTCTGGACATTCAGATTGCTCCAGTTTTTGCTAAGAAACTTTGACAAAGTGATACTTTGATAGACACGTTGGGGTTAGCTACAAAAACTGTGACAAAACATATACATTTCTACAGTTCTTCAAAAGTGCTTAGATTTGATTGATATAGGGTTAGGTAAGGTGTGGCAGCCATGCTGACAAGTGCTTTAAAGATCCCACTAGAAATGTTATTTTAGACGAATGAGTGGAAAATAGAGGGAGATATAATAGATCAGAACAGGGAGGAATGTGGTGCTTTGTTCACAGCAGTAATCCACTTACTGGTTTTGGACCCTTTTTTCACAGTTTTGTACATGCATTGTAGAGCTTTTAGAACATTAATTTTTTTTAAATCTAGTTTCATGCATGTTGCTGCTGATTGTGCTGCTGATTAGACATGTAGAGTTAGACAGTAGCCAACCCAACTTTCTGTTTGAGTTGAGTATTGATTGTCGCAGACATTCTGCTTTGCCCTGCTTATAATCTAACTGCCACTGTAATTATGTTTATGTACTGCATCCTTAAATAACTGCTTCCGAAACGAGAAACATACCCATCATACAATAGCAATATCCTGTAGGATATTTGCTGGCTTCATACCAAAAGAAACACGTATCTAACATCAATCAGAGCTGTGCGGAATTATCCAGAGGGAGTGCAAGTGAGTCTCACTTGTTCAAAATCACCCCATGTTATAATTGAGTGCCTTGTTGCAGGGAGGTCTAGTCCTCTCTGTTTCTCTTTCTCTCACTCACACACATGCACTCATCTTCTGTGCCTATCTGGTATGGATAATGAACCTTTACGAAGAGTGGGCACGCTCTGGAAGCGCTTGCTATTAATTCATAGCACCCACATCAAATAAAATCTGATTTCCACATGGTTCTACTTGCTGATCCACGTTTAATGCAAAAGTAATGGGTAACTAAATTGGATTTAAATATTGTTTGAATATTAAACATTAAAAATCAACAGCCTTGACTTAGTCAAGGACTATAATTTCACAGTACTGTACGTCACACTGATACTTTACTGCAACCTATTTTCTGAGGTGGTACTAAATTTCTGATTTCTGAAAAAAGTACCTGTTAGCAGGTACCAGGGACTTTTTTTTTTGTAATGAAAAAACAAAAAAGGTGAGTAGAGGTAAGTCGAGGAGGTACCATGTAGTGGGAAAAAACACCATTAGTCTTTCAGTCCACAGTTTTTAATCTCTGAAAGAACATGGTGCGCTGGGGGGGGGGGCTCGTATGTTTGAAATGTAACTGACATGATATATAATAGCTTTCAGTGCAAGGGTTCCAAATGGTCTTTTACACTGTACTACAGAATTGTGAGTTTAAACAAGGGTATGCTCACATTTACACTACTGTACACAGCTTGTTTGTGACACTTCCAGACAGCAAAAGTAGAATAGTTAGAATATTTGTAATGTTTTTACATTTTGCAAAGCATTATTTCCACCCTGCTGTTTCCAAACAAGTAGACCTACCCCTCTGTGCCAAACATGTTTAATATTTGCAATGCGTAGCAGATCAGCAGTTTACAATATGTGTGAGGAGGACACTACGCAAAAGTACTGTGGTTTCAAACAGGAGCCCAAAATAAACGTTAAAGAAAATTAAAAAAACTTGAGGTTCTCTGCCTCACCTTATTGGCAAATTGCTAGTTATTTAAACTTAATAGGAACCTTTCTCTGATGGGAACAAAGGAGCCTTTGGTCCCCTGTCTTTGCTAGTATGCAACTTGAGCTCTCTTCAAAGTCCAAGGCTCAGACAAACTGGGAGATGCACAGTTATTTTGGCAAAGCTGACGCTCTGAAAAAAGATAAAAATACTTACTTGACTAGATAATAGGTCTGCTTGTTTTTCTTTCATTCTTGGGAATATTCCCACCATTTGAGACCTATACTTTCACCTACATCACCCCTTTTTGTGAGAAGTTTTTAAGGTGTATCTGATCCTCTTTACTGGAGAAGGAATGTTGATTTTCAAGTTATTTAATGTTAGTTAGTTATTTCAGACATACAGTATACTGTACTTGTATTTACTATTTACGTAGTTGTGTTGCCTTTTATGTAATCATCCCTGTAATAGAATTAAAGAAGCCAAACATTTAAATAAAGAGAAAGCTCAATTTCCCTCTCAGAAAGCCAAGTTCACTATAGTGGCACCTGCTCGTGTGGCGCTGGCTCCCGGGCCCAGGCAGCAGTCACAGTACAGGACGGAACTCTGTGTGATGTCAACACACAGATGGTTATGAAGAGCCCTCATGTAGACTTACAGATGGCACCTTGATAAAACATATTTGTCCACCCTCAACAGTCAGACTGAGGAGGCCGGAGTAAACTGGGCCAATGGAGTTGTCCATTTGCCGCACAGTACAACAATGGTTCTCACCATGCATGCCACGGATGTCTTTGTCAGCTGTTTGCTTTCCAGGCCACAGTATCAGCACTACAGTATCCCCTATGATATGGAACCAACCCCAGAATGCTTTCTCTCAACCCAAACAGGCAGATAGGCTAGGAGGGGTCCAGACATATACCTTTCTTCCATTGCTTTTTATTTATTCAAGGAACATTGAGTCTCATCAAATTAATTTAGGAAGCATTGCTCCAGGTTGAAACGGTGACATATAAAGTAGTTCCAAAATGTTCTGCCTGGCAACACTATGATATAATAATATGTGCAATAAAGTGGCATACACAGTTTTTGTCCCATCTGAAGAGTACAGTCACTGATTTCACTGATTACTATAAATTTGCAGCACAACAAACTGATTTAAATCACCTGGAAATCTGACTGCGTTGAACTCCATTGAAATGTACTCGTCTCTACTGTTGAAAGAAAGCAATTCTCAGCGATTGATTGGTACAGTGATTTTGACTGGTCAGGGGCCCCACAGCCCCCCTCTCTCTGTTGACTGGCATTTTATGGCAAAAGCAGCTGTGAAAGCAGAAACATTTGTTGAACGACATAGTGTAGGTTCAACTCTATTGGGTGGACTGTTAAAAAGTAATTGGAGCCTTTTGTTGAAAAGCATTTTAAGTAAGCTGGAGAGCTATGACAAGTGGTTGTTGTAGTTGAAGTGGGTTGCTCTTACACACAATATGCATTTTGTAGGTATGTAAAACGGACCATTAACTTTTATAGTATCAGTAAAAATATCTGCCTATGTTTTTCTCTGTCATTACCTTATTCATGGACATGAATAATTTGGTGAATTATATGCTTGCTTGGATAGCTGGAACAGGCTGAAGCGGCTAAAATGCCAGGTGAGCTAGGCATGGAAACTCAAAGCTTTGTTCTCTTTCATAATCAAAGCTTTGATAATCAAACCGAAGGAACATCAAATCCAGATAAAACTGGGATTATAAGGCTGTATAAAAAAAGAAACTTCTTCATATAAGGCTTGAATATAAGATCCAGATGTTGTACACTTGCTGCTAGTCAAGCTGGTTTGACAAAAGAAAAACACCCCACATCATCACATACCTTCGCCATACCTAGAGATTGGCATGGTTTTATTTCAGTTAGCCTAATAGCTGGTTTGATTTGGATTGAGAGATCATTTTATGAAAGTACCCCATGCCAATCTCTTGGTATGGTGAAGGTATGTAATGATGTGGGGCTATTTTAATTCCAAAGGCCAAGGGAAATTTATCATGTTTCTTCCTTTTTTAAAAAAATTAAATTAAGGCACTAAAATAAATTTCCAAAAGAGTATTTTTTTTTTAAATTCCTCTTTTAGGTCAATTTTAGCATGGGTTCATAAACTTATGAGCACCACTGTTTATTGATGAGGACTAATGGGATAAATTGTCCATCCTACACACAGCATGCCAGGAAGACAGTTGACAACCCCGCTGGTGGGTGGCTGTGGTGGCTCAGGCTCTGACATACGCTGCTGCTCCGCGGACAGCTGCAGACTTGTGTCGGACACACAAGCGGTTCCAGGAAAGTGGCTGCATATGTAGGTTAACGAGGGTCGGCTATCGGTCATGGAAAAAAAAAAAAAAATCTAATTTAGCATTCTTAATTGACATGATAACATTGCTGATAGTAGCATTTAGATTCAAGGACTTATGTTAAGTACTGGTTCAGTACCGCCGCAAAGAGATGCTAGCGTGGCTGTAGAACTAAATCTGGCCAAGTGACACCAGAAAATGTAGCTTTAATTTATGGATTCTTGTCAGTGCTGAAAAGGTGTGTGGGCAGCATTGGCACAGACAATTGGTTCCGGGTCTTCCCATACACACATCAGTCTCACTAGTTCGTCATAGCTTGGCACTCTTCTTTGTGCAATCCAACTCCTGTCCTGAGTGCTTCCCTTCGCTTTTCCTCCAGACATTCAAAATCACAGGCTCTACTAAAGTTGATGAGAAACGTGTGGTGCAAATATAAATTAAGCTGACAAGAGTCAGTGTTGTCCATTTTTTAAGGTGATAATTATTCAAGCCCACCCACCACCAGCTGCCTAAACAGTGGCATCGTGGATCAGAGGTCACCTCGCTGCAGGAAGCTGTGCCCTTGCTTTGCTAAACCCCCACAAAGTGGCATTTTTGTGTGAATTTGGGACATTTTTCTTTCCACCTCTTCACCAAAACATGTCCGGGGGGGGGGGGTTACTCTTACAGCATATTCCAAAACACAGGAATTCTCCCACCTTTTGCCTTGATACGTGGTATATGAAACCTAATAGATTTTGCTGACACTGTAGATTCCTATTTTAATGATACATTGGGAGAGACACAACATATGGAGTACCCAAAAGAACAAAGACAATAATGACCAACCTCTCCATCAACAAGGCTCTGCGAAGCATCTAATATGACTTTATTGTTCACTGTATGCACATTGCTTTGTCACGCACTGTCCCTGCAGCATCAGGCCAGCTCAGTTCTCTATCAAATTACCTTTGACCACACACCAAACCTTTTCTTTAGTTCATAAAGGAGGCTTCATAAGGTGAATCACGCTCTTCAGAGATTACTTTTTACCCTTCAGATGAAATATGAGAGCAATATCTCCACATATCATTTGTCCTACTTATTCTTCCTGCGGTTTTGTCCACAGTGAAATGAGTGGGTGGATTTCTTTCTCTTCTCCCAATCTTGTTTTGCTCCAATAATGAAAATAAGTGACCGTATTGGCACTTTGTATTCCGACTGTCAATTTTTTAATTTGAAGAGCCTGATGAAGTGCGATTAGATTAATTTTTCCTCAGATTATCTTTGACCCACATTTTTCAGATTGATGAGCCGTCACTTTGATGAGCAAAGTGACAGATTGTCTGGATGTTCTTATATCATACTCCATACACTTCCAGCTTTACTATAGTCTGTTTGCTGGTTGCTCCTTGCTGCAGTGGGCTATTGTTTGTGCTCTATCAAGCTGTCTCTTCTGTTATCTGTTTATTGGTTATATTAAAGGTCCCATGGCTTGAACATTACAGTTTATGAGAATTTTTTTTTAACCTTAATATGTTCCTCCAGCCTGCCTGTGGTCCAGTGGCTAGAAGTGGTGATAGGTGGAAACAAAGTCTTGGGTATTCTGCTCTGCCTTTGGAAAAAATGAAAGCTCAGATGGGCCGATTTTGAATATTTCTCCTTATGAGGTCATAAGGGGCAAGGTTACCTCCCCTTTCTCTGCTTTGC
>NC_045735.1:9316146-9316337 GCF_008692095.1 Etheostoma spectabile | reverse complement strand
CCCAGAGAATTTGGCCCACCCATGAGAAAGAGACATCATGGCTTTCAGGCTTTCAAACGAGCAAAGTGGCAGTTGGTCAAGGCCACACCCCCACCCTCCACATTGCTCATGACATCATCATCTCTCCTCCTTAAAAGCTACAGACTCGGAAATGGCACATACTAAGGAAAGCTCATCGTTTGACTGGCTCT
>NC_045735.1:9315532-9316136 GCF_008692095.1 Etheostoma spectabile | reverse complement strand
ATTCTGCACCAAGGCTAAATTTTGGGAAAGAGACTTCAGATACGGTATTCACCACTAAGGTCTATACAAAAGCATCCAAAGAGTGCCATGTTATGGGACCTTTTAATATGTTGCGTTTTCTGAAGCTTTTTCAATGACACAGAGAAAACATTTGCTAAAAATTTTGGTATAAATGTATCTATCAGTTTCAGAGTCAATCATCATTAAATGCAAATCCTGACCTCTCCAGCATCATGAGCACAGGAAGGACATTAACACCAAGAGCCATCGTGTAAATGTTTTGCATTACCCCTCTATCCTCATTTGTCAATCCCGAAAGTCCTGGCACTAGCGCCTCTCAACAAGTATGTGTTGAGTACCTGATTCATTTTTTTGATATCTTGATGTCATAAGCTTGAGCAAGAGAAACATTGATGTAATGTTACTGAATATTCATCGTGCCTCAGGTCTTTCATGCTTTGAAATGCAACTGAATTGATTCTCATGAATATTCTTAAGGAACTGTCAATGAATATTCTCAAGGTTTACCAAGCTGACTTTAAAGACGTAGTGCTGGCAAGACCCACTGATATGTCTCCTCACATTGCCTCATGTCATTTGTTAT
>NC_045735.1:9312978-9315522 GCF_008692095.1 Etheostoma spectabile | reverse complement strand
GTTCTTTACACCACAACCATAGCCACCCGCATGAAAGAAAGTAACAGTTTATCTGCAAATCACCTTTTTTGCCCCACCTGAATCGGAGTATATTAATATTGATTATCTGCCAGTTCATTCTAAATTTGTCAAATCCAGCTAACCATTTGTAGTTGAATCTGGAAAAGCTTACTCAAACATAAATCCCCCTTACATTCAGTTTAAAATGAGAACCTTGGGTATAACGTTCAACTGACATCAACCTTTCCTAACATCAAAGCAACCTGCCTGTTTTGCGGATGCATTTAATTCTGCATTGTCAGTGCTTATTGACTTGTCTTTTGCTTACCTGCAGCTACCTAATTAGTATCCCCTGCCTTCATCTTCCAATATTGTGTGAATTAATCATAACCCCTTCCTGTGTATCTGCACCCTTGGTGGCGCTTTCAAAGTGGAATCAATGAAGCTGATTGATTCTACCAGATCTAGGTCATTTGTGTCCCATAGCTATGAAGACATGCCAAATTCATAGTATAGTAAAACTTAGCTTAGATGGAGGCTGTGAGTATGCCTATTTTTTTTCCTGCTCAATTTCAATCTTTCTCAATGGACCAATTACAAATGATGTTTTCGTCACTATCACAAATTAGCTGCCCTCTTATGTGCAATAATTGTCACTAACTGGAACAGCTGACTGGACAGTTTGATTGTGGTTTGTGGTGGGACTTAATGTCAGACGCTGTGGGCTAGAGGCTGTGTCCTTTTAATTCTTGGCCTTCCAGCTTTCACCACACTAACTCATGGGAATGATTTTATATTAGGGTTTGGTTAGAAGTATGTTAACTTGTGTTGAGCTGATACTATTTATGGTTGCACTCTGGATTCATTTAACCAAATGATTTAGTGACCGTAGTTTCCCCTTACAGTTAAAGGACTTTTTGTTTTGTACAGTGTGCACACTCGTACACACAATGTAACCCTGGCCAGTTAGAAATGTTTCCAGATTTTTGGTTTCCCAGGAAACTCACCTGGCTTTATCACATCATGTAAAGAGGAATTAAAGAAAGCAGTGGGAAGCCTGTCCTATATCTATCGTAATTTTTAAAATCTGGCTTTTTTTAGATTAGTTGATCAGAGATTTGCTGTGTTATACAATGAACAGTGTGCCCTTGTCACATGATTTATACTTTATTTTTCAATTTCTTTACCGTGATATACAATTTCCTATACTGTTGCCAACAGATGCAATACAATAAACCAATGGCCAATTTATAAAAGCCTGTATGTTTACGGAAACATAGTGACGTTTTTTTTATAGCTCAAACGGAAGAAGAGGTGTGTACCATGAGCTAGCAGTACCGAGCTTAGAAGGATTTTTCATCACTTACTATTAATTTCATTACCAGACTGTGCTGTGGAGTAAAGTCTGGCTACACCACAAACCCATTCTTGCATTTCTTTAAACCAATCACATTTCTTTAAACCAATCACAATTGTCTTGGACAACGCTAACTCCGCACACAGGACACTGCTCCGGACGTAGCGGCATTGCTTTTGCAAAATAGTTGTAAGAAGGAAATTGTTTTGGTTGAACATTTGCACCCTGCAAAAGAAAACCCCATATAACATTATGTGGGGTTTTTCAAAGTGTTCTCTACACACACACACACACAATACAGTAATGTGAGCTTTTTGAAATGGATACATGGTTGAAAGTAATTTGTTTTTACTAGTGTATCACTGTGTATACTTTGTCTAACGCAATCCCCATCAATCAGTCCCAAACGGAAAAGTACTTCCGTTGATCAAGACTACTTAATTTTAAATGTTGCCACAAATCTGTATATTTTCTACAGAGAGAGCACTTGACTGTCAGTGCTGAGCCAGCTTTTAACAGCTCTGATGTAATGACTTTCTCATTGCTTTTTATAATGGGCTTTATCACCCATGTGTCCCTAATAAACTCTCTCACAGGCATCTTCTGGTGCTCCAAGTCTCCATGGTGCTTTGTTGCTTAGTATCCATTGCACATCTCAATAAGCAATTCAGATCATACAAACATGACAGGAATCGGGAAAATAATAAGTGGAGGCCCATTTGCAGAAGAATTAATAGAATCCCTAATCTAGTCCTGGCTTTTTTTTTTTATGTAAAGATTTACTTTAGTGACTGTCTGAAATAAATAGACTACAATGTATTTTTGAAAGCTCCTTCACTTGTTTTCAACAATAAGCTAGGGAGAGAGAGGGGGAGTGCGATGGACGTACTCAGAGTGACGGCTGATTTATGAATGGGTCCAGCACGGGTCGAATGGCGGGTAAGCGGAGTTACACACGTTGTGTTTATGAAATGTCTGTATCGTCACTGCGCTGCATTTCTATGAACTATGATATTCTGGCCATGGGTCACATCTCTCTCCCAGGTCCAGCAGGCTCCGCCTCACACGTGATTACTCTACGAACTGAAGTTAGTTGCATTCACATACTTCTATGTTTTTCGCCCTGGCGGCCGAAATAGCAGAGTTACCAGTGGAAACACTGGTACAAATACAGGTTTGCCTCTCCT
>NC_045735.1:9312780-9312968 GCF_008692095.1 Etheostoma spectabile | reverse complement strand
TTAACAATATACAGCTGTGTTAATAAGAAAACTGTAGACAAATGTCAGAAGTGTGGACCGGCGGCCGCTGTGTCTCTCTATGTTTCCGGGGAGTCGTCTGTGAGTGAATGGGGGCGGGGCTGCGTGGAGAGTAAGAGGAGAGATGCAAACACAAGCACGGATTTACAGAAGAAATGGGTCATGTAACG
>NC_045735.1:9291827-9312770 GCF_008692095.1 Etheostoma spectabile | reverse complement strand
CCATATCGATATAAACAACATTGCTTTGTGGACAGGCAGAGGATGCGAGGACATTAGCACTGGTGCGACATTGAAGAAAAATGTTAGTCGCACACTAGAGCCCCGTGAGCTAACAGACACTAACTTCACAATCTATTCTGAGTGATACGATCACAAGTGAACAGCTCTAACTATGTTAGTTCATTGGTTCCCAGAGTGGGGTTGACATCAAAATGAAAGCAGAATTCCAAAATGGGTGCGGTCCAGAAGTAGAAGTAGTGGGATAGGAAGAAGGGAAGCCCCCCACCACCACACACACACATACGCTTAATGCAAGGCTGGTGTGATTTCATCACAAGATGGTCCCGATTGTTACAATAATTTTCTTTTGGCA
This sequence comes from Etheostoma spectabile, assembly GCF_008692095.1. Classification (NCBI taxonomy): domain Eukaryota; kingdom Metazoa; phylum Chordata; class Actinopteri; order Perciformes; family Percidae; genus Etheostoma; species Etheostoma spectabile. Next base: position 9,312,397 of record NC_045735.1, on the reverse strand, counting down.
TTTTTGGGAAACCACTGATCGGACACATTTTTAGAGAAGGATGAAATGAAACTGCAGCTGCTTACTAGATATTGTTCCATTCACCTACAGAGCTCAATAAAATATCAAAGAACAGCTGACAGCTGGCCCTACGGTAAACATAACCTTGACAAGAACTACCTTAAATTAGTAAAGTAGTACCTGAACAAGAACACCTTACACTATAATGCAACCCAATACAAGAACACAATATACTCTCGGACCCCTGGTGTTAAAAGAAACTGACCAGTTGGGGAAAGTAAAATATACCTCTCTGAGAATGTCAATAATTGAACATTACAAGCTTCATAGCATAAGGAAAACTGGCGGTACTGTCACTTTGTCCGCTCTCTGTACATAAGTGGTGTTTTGAGTGATGTTGCCCTGGTTATAAAAGGTTAATTTGCCTCTTTTGGTGAACTACTTTTTAAGGAGCTTGTCTTTGTCATAAGTGGGTTGGCCTTCGATCCCATAGTTCTGGGCTGCTTGGCCTCTTAGTTCCCTGGTCAGGAGAAAACTAAGTTTTCTGCTGGGAAACTGCTGAAGCATTTCCTCCCCTGTAGGCTGTTTTCCCTCGCTGTGCCTTTTTAATTGGAGGAAATGAGGCAGCAGAAAATGGGATGACAACAGCCGTTTAAGAGTTTTCATACAAGCCTTATATCTTCCCGTTCAGACAACTTGTGACAAACACAAAAAGTGCTTCTCCTTTGGGGAAAATCTTTGATCGCTTGTTGAATGCTGCTGACAGGATCTAAAAAGGTGTTTTTAAAGGGTTAGAAAAGCAGATGTATTTAATAGACATTTTGATGTGAAACTAAGAACAAGGAAGGCGTTCTTTTCTTATTTTTTGCTCAGTCGTCTCAGCTTGTCTCTGTGGTTGTCTGTTACAGAGTCAGTCAAGTGGGACAGTGCTGCCTGCATTGTGGTCACACTTCTGCACCTATGGTCTGATGTGTCACATTTATGTTGACAAAACATGACCGTGCAAGTGCAGAGTCTTGGATGCATCAGTTCATTCTGAGAAGTGCAGAGCATTACTGCTCGTGCTGTAACTTCAGCTTTAACTTTGCTTTGGCAATTTATTGCAGTATATTTAAGATTTAAACATCTCTACTTTGTCATATTTAGCTAATGAGTTTCTGGTAAGACTTACTGATAAAGGGATTTATTGGAGTGATTTTCCTTCCGTCTTTTATACAGCTCAGATGAGGGTTGGGGCATGTTAACTATGAAATAAAAAAAAATGGATGAGCCTACTATCTCAAATCTGTGGCCCCAGTGCTGCTCTGCCGTGCGTGCGTGCGTGCGTGCGTGTGTGTGTGTGTGTTGAACTTAATGAACACACCAATGGAGCTTTACTATGTCAGCAGTCTTGGTTGGCTTGCCCAGACACATCCATATTTGCATTTTGTTTATTATTTTAGCAGCTGTTGATTGTACACAACCATCACTGAAGTTCAGGCCTGCCAATATTTTATCAATTCCATTGCTCTCTGAAGTATATTTACTAATGCCTATATACTGAATGAATGAAAAATGGATTTTCTTTTTAAGATACTAACTACTAATTGGGCAAAAAAATGTAAAGTTTGACCTGAAAGTAGGTCTATAGTAGTGAGATGCCACATCATTAGCTAAATCACATGGGTTTGTCCTCTGGTTAGCTGATTTTGTTTTTTAAAGACAAATTGATATCACTAAATCTGTATCAGTTGAAGGAAAACAATTAGGTGAGAATGAAATGGGTCTTATACTGTATATATTACAGTGGTGTGAAAAAGTGTTTGCCCCCTTCCTCATTTCCTGTTCCTTTGCACCTCATACTGAGGAGCTCTACACCCATTTCATCCATTCTAACATGTTGTGAGACCGGGAGAAGCAATCTAAAATCTAAACAAAAAAATAGTGTTTTATTCAAACAAACATTCTTTTATTTTGACAATACGTCAAAGATGACTATGATCATAATCAATAACAGCCCTAAATGTGACACCAAACACACCCACACAACACACCCATTCCTTTTATTTTCATGATAGTTACATTTGTATTTATCACTGAAGCCTCAAAACTATGATGAACACATGGGGAAATATGTACTTGAACAAAAAGTTTGCAATACTGAACACATGTCTTATATTCTATTTCTTCAAATTAGCCACCCTTTGCTTTTTTGATAGTTCTGCAACCCCCTTGTTGTTCTCCTCTCAATGAGCTTCATGATGTACCACCTGAAGGTTTTCACCTTCCCAGGTGCACCTTGTCAGGGTAAGTCAGTGGAATTTTCTTGTCTTATTATGGAGTTTGGCCGATCAGTTGTGTTGTTTAGAAGTCAGGTTTATACAACACCAACAGCCTATTGGACCACCTGTTAAATTCATATTAGTCAAAACCAATCAGCTAAGTAGAGAAACGAGTGGCCATCTTCATCCTTTAAGAAATGAAGGTCAGTCGTCTGGAAAATTGTGAAACACTTTGAATTGTCCCAATCGCAATTGCAAAACCCTCAAGCGCTACCCGCCACTGGCTGCACATGAGAACTACCCCCAGAATGAAGAACATAGTCACCTCTGTCCATGCTTATGATAATTTCATCCGATTCACCAGCTCAGAAATCGCAAGTTACAGCAGCAATTGTACCACTCAATTAAGACCGGATAAATACCACCGAGTTCCCCCCGTGAATCATGTAGGCAGGAGTTTGATGTGGTGGGGGTGGGCTTTGCTGGTGACACTGTTGGGGTTTATTCCCGATTGGATCATACTGAACCACATGGGCTACCACAGCATCCTGCAGCAACATGCCATCCATTCGGTATCTTTTAGTTTGACCATCATTTTATTTTTCAAATAGAATGACACCAAACCACCTCCATGCCTTTGTAAGGTCTTTTGACCCAAGAGAGAGTGATGATTGCTGCCCTCCGGTCACCGGAACCTAAACCCCAATCGATGGTTTGGGGTGAGCTGGACCGCAGTAGGCAAAGGGCCACAATGCGACATCTCTGGTAGACTGTCAGTGACTACCTCTTGAATCGCACAGAGAATGACAAGAGCGTGCAAATCAGTAACATAGCAAAGGGGGGCTACTTTGAAGAAACTATAATATAAGTCCACATCATATATCCATATGTCCCTTTTATATAAAAACGCATAGGGTAGTCCATTTACAGTTTACAAATGTTGGGCAGCCCATCCTGTTTTTAATGGGTAATCTGTTGAGGCGGGGGTCTTTGCTCGAGATACAGCAGAGCAGGATTCAACTGACCATTTAGGAAATCCACAAGCCGCATGGATAGAATTTTTTTTTTTACACGCCAAAACACTATGGGTGAACGGCGTCTGGTCCAATTTGCCCTGACACACCCGTCGGAGCACTGACCGCTTGGCTGTGTACTCCCCATTGAACTCAGTTGTAGTCCGTTATTTGCCTCCCACCAAATTAGAACCAGAACCAGCGCAGACAAAAGTAAGAGGAGGAATTAGGGACCCAGCAGCTCCACTGCAGACACTAAATAATCAATTCATTTTTTTATTGTAAATCCCCTATGACTAAATTGAATGTGACAAGAGTAAATCTTCATTACTGCAAAAACAGTGGGGAATAAGTGCCAACAACCAAAACGGTATACAAACGGTCATTTTATAAATTAATTGTATAATTGGCTTGACAGCCAACTTCAGATTGTCCTCCAAAAATGCTTCAAGAGCAAGCAGAGATCATCAAGCATAAACTCCTGTTCACACTTTAACTACTGGAGCACAGGGTGTCATCCCTGGCTGCGCACCTCTCAAGAGAGTTATATTACCATATACACTTGCTCATCATCAGGAATCAACTGGTTTAATTATTACGTGTTCGCTATCCTGCTAAGAGGAGAGGTGCAACGGGGAACATGCACATCTTAAAATTGGGAACAACTCTTTAGATACAACAGAACGTTCCAACAACCCTATTATGTGTAGACAGGTACAAAGGGTTCTGTACTTGAAGAAATCTGGTGTAAACCCGAGCGACAGGAGAAGGGGCAGAGACACCCCACCCTTCTCATTCAGACAAGCCTGGCATATCAACTTTAAAATGCCCCCATGTTGTGTGTGCGCCGAATCAATTATTTTGGCCTCAGCCGGCCTGATGCGACACACACCGGTAACGGAAGTCTGCCTGACCTGTTTATATCTGGGTCTCATTCTCAGTAGGTTTTGCGTTTTATGGATAATCTAAGATCTTTACTAAAACATTTTTAAATCATGATCACATGCAAAACCCACCGCCTGAATTATTTCAGTGCATTATTTGACAGGTCATGTCGTTAGGACCTCAACTTGTTTAAAGGCTGCCACAAGTCAACATTCGCATCTGTGGTCGACCTTAAGTGGAAACCATATTAGTAATAAAGATGTATTATTTCATTTTCTGGGCATGGATTTGTGAGCATAACAGAGATCAGTAGTACAAGAAATGGAAACCAGGCCCAAAGGAATGCTGTTCATCCCCTCTCTAATTTGACATGGGATCTGAAGGATATTTCAACTTTATTATGCAGGTTTTTACTACACTAATATGGACAACCAGAATGGTTTGTCTGCAACTGCGAAAATGACCTAAAACGTAAAAATCATCCTTCTACAAAACAAAAAAAAAAAAACAACTACAGTTGACTCGTCAGGTTTAAAAAAGAACATGTTTTACATATTGTCTATTAAAAGCTAAATGTTTACCCAAGACACATCGGAATTATAGTCTACAACAAGAAACCCAATAAATCTCCTTAGTTTCAAAATAGTTCCCATGGTCTCTGTGAATGCGGATCTATTTCTGTCATACAACTCTGGCTGATTGAGTGAATAGCAGCACCTTTGGGGCCCCTGGTCCTTAGTGAGTACCTAAAACACCTGGGAGACCTCACTTGTTCCTCTCCGCAACCTTTCATTTCCCCCTCCCTCCTGCCGCCTCCCGGGATTCTGATGAAGTGACCTGAGGACCCTCAGAGAGCTGTTTTGGGTGTGGTTACCTACACTGAGTCCTTTGTTAAATTATTCGATCTCTAATAACTGATCCCATATGCAGTATTCTAAAGGAATCTGTGCTACTGATGGGATTTTGTGTATCATCTAGGTACTGTAACACAAACTACTATGGGTCTAGAAATGGCATTGTAATACCCTCGTCGCGCTCCCGACAAATTAATGAATGCAAGAGTATTATCTGTTTTCTTTGCTCCATCACCATTTCTTATAAGTCTTTCATGAACATGATAACACCCTGCATCCAATGCAACCAGCTACATTCCCCTCATTAGCTCTTTGTTCTAAGTGACATTTTCTCTAACCAATTCTCCAATGTCATTAGAAATTCTACTGATTTTGTATATTTCCCATTTAATGTTTATGCACCAAAAAATTATATTAGACTGAGACAGTGTTTTAAACAAGATACTAGCAGGATGTGTATTAAAAAAAAAACAGTCTCATTTCATTGAAGAGTTCGCTTCCGGTTTCGCCCAGGCTAACTCAGCTCGCAGAGCTTGTCTAGGCCTGACATGATTGGGCCTTCCTTGTTGACATCACGAATTACCATTCCTCAAATGGCTGGCAGTTTAATCCGGCACACCTCCCCATGGAACAGACTGACCAACCGCAAATGACACCAACAATCCCTGCGGAAGTTTTGAAAGAGCAGTGTATCCATATCATTTGTGCTTTATTCTAATATGTCCTACCTCAGTTTTGTTTATTCTGATATTCACTAAGTGTTTCCAGTCCCCGCCTTGGACGAATACCAGACAATATTCTCCTCAATGAAGTTCAGATAGTATTGAGCGACTTATTAAAACTTCAACTGAAAAAACACCAAATAAATCAAAAGACTGTAATTAATAAATATATTTTTTGTTTTTTTTTTCCAAAATAACTAAACTACATGGAACATAACTTATGTAACATTTCAATAAAAAAAAAACACATACAAGCTGTCAGCCTCTGTTAGCTAAGACACTACACAAGCCCTTTTTGACATTTGTCCAAATATTGGTCACCTTTTAATATTTGACTGCGTTTGGGCCGCCATTGCCTCACTGCACCTTTTAGAATTATTGGTATGTATCGTTTTGGGGGGGCGGGGGTGGTCGGCTGGGTGGGGCTGACAAGCAAACACTGCGGGGTAACGAAACACAAAAAAAAATAAAAAAGCACTTCTCTAATAAATTAATTGAGTGACACTGAGTATCATTGCTGACCTCAATCACACACCGTCAAGAAATTGCATCAGCTATTTAAACATCTGAAGATGAGTAGGTTGTGGGAAGAAGAGGAGAAGTCGACAAACATTTGGCCTGATGTTTCAGACAAGCAGTGTGTATAAGGTCCTTTTAACAAGTCGCCTTCTGTTCGAACCCCGCCAGTGCAGACATAGAGAGCACATTGCAATACAGCCAACACGATTTTACCTTTCCGCCTCCCTCAGTGGCTTTTCTGCCTCCTAATTTGTATTTATCTTACCTTTTAATGGCTCACGCAGCTTCAGTACGTGGATTACGATCAAAGCACCATAATGTTTATTAAATAGGCTAAATAATATAGATTAATATTACGGTGTATTGATTTTTAAAATCTGTTTACAGCAGTAATCTTGTGAATTTTAACCATGTCTCACATAACTGTTGGGAGGCCTTCTTAACTAGGATTTATCACAACTTTTTCTTGTTGAGCTATCACCCATCAAACCAATTTTAACTACGATATTTTCTCACATTGTGAAATCAAGTTCCAAGTAGTGTTTTTAAACTCTCCTTTGCTTTCCACATGAGGATAAGAGTCTAAAACTGCCCAGCATCATGTTTATTAAATTAAATATATTGAATTTAATAAGGCACTTTTAATGTGGTCCTTAGTACAATCCCCAATCAGATTGAAACGGCAAAATGATCCTATGGTATTAAGTAATTTTATAATGGTAGCATGATTCTCTGATACAGTCCTCCTCATGAGTATAGAACACTGCTTAAGTTGACTAGAAGAGAATTAAAAAAATCATCTTTTGGAATTGTCTTAATGCTTTAAGGCAGTCAAAGGCCAGGCAGAGCAGCTTTATTTGTATGCCCATTTCAGCAACAAGGCAATTCAAAGTGCTTTACACAAAATCAGTTAAACAGATAAAACACAATAAAACAGTTAAAATCACAAGCATTAAAACCGTAAAACATGAATAACAGTTAAAAACAAAGAAAACTAACACAAGAATAAATTTACAGTGCAGCATAAAAAGATTTAAAGAAATGATTGTCATTTAAAGAAAGGCAGCATCAATAGAAAGGTCTTCAGCCTTGAGTTTAAAGAACTGAGAGTACAGCGGATCTACAGGTTTTCTGGGATTTATTCCAGATATGAGGCATAAACTGAAGCTGCTTCACCCTGTTTAGTTCTGACTCTTGGACAGAAAGCAACCTGTCCAGATGACCTTAGAGGTCTGGGTGGTTCATAGTGTAGTAGCACGATCAGCAATATATTTTGGACCTAACCCGTTAAGTGATTTAATAAACTAGCAGAGTCTTTGAAATCAATTCTTTAGACACAGAGCCAGTGTAAAGACTTCAAACTGGAGTGATTGACCCAGTCTCTTGGTCTTAGTGAGACTCGAGCAGCAGCGTTCTGAATCAGCTGCAGCTGTCTGATTGATTTTTTTAGGGAGACCTGTAAAGACCCCGTTACAGTAGTCAAGTCTACTGAAGATAAGGCATGGACAAGTTTTTCCAAATCCTGTTGACACATAAGTCCTTAACCCTTGATATATTGCTTAAGGTGATGGCTGACTTTGTAATTGTCTTAATGTGCTGTAAGTTCAGGTCTGAGTCCATGACTAACCAAGATTCTGCTTTGTCTGTTGTTTTTAAACATTGTTGTTTGAAGCTGAGCGCAGACTTTTAATCGTTCCTCCTTGCTCCAACAAACAACCCACCTCAGTTTTTCCTTCATTTAATTTCAGAAAGTTTCTGGCACATCCAGCCGTTAATTTTTCGATCACTTAGTCAGTTTTTGTATTGGACTATAGTCCCCTCTGGCGATAAGTTATGTAATTTGTGTGTCGTCCGCATAACTATGGTACTTTTTTGTTTTTCTCCATAATCTAGCCAGTGGAAGCATGTAGATGTTAAACAGAAGAGTCCCCAGAATGGAGCCTTGCGGAACTCCGCACGTCATATTTGTACCTCAAGATGCATAATTACCTATAGACACAAAGTAATCCCTATTCTTTAGTAGATTCAACCATTTAGTACTGAGCCAGAAAGCGGCCAACGCATTTTTCCAATCGTTCTAGTAGTTATCTCGTGGTCACCGTGTCAAATGCAGCACTGAGATCAAGTAATACTAAGATTGAAATTTTTTCGCATTATCTGTGTTTAAGGTGGATGTCATTAAAGACTTTGACAAGAGCCGTTCAGTGCTGTGGTTGTGGTCGGAAACCCGCTGAAAGGTATCAAACTGTTGCTTATTGACAAGAATGTTGAGTTGTTGAACGAGCTCTTTTTCAATATTTTACTTAAACGGAAGGTTTGATATTGGCCTATAGTTGCTCATTAAGTGACTTGTCTAGGTTTTTCTTTTTTAAGAGTGGCTTGATTACTGCAGTTTTCAGGGCCTGTGGAAAGATGACCTGAAGAAAGAGATGTGTTCACAACATGTAGTAAATCAGAAGTCAAACAATTGAAACATTTTTGAAAGTCCCGTTGGTAGAACATCAAGGCAACGGTCGAGGTTTCAGATTTAATAATGTCCTCCAGGTTTGTATGGTGTCGTGGTGAATTCTGTCATATGGAACTATTTTTGCTTGAACACTGTGACAACACATATCCTGGACTTGATATGGGGCACTGACTGTTATTAAAAAATGAGGAAAAGACCAACCTTATAACACACCATTTTCTTTGTGAATTAATAATTTATCGTAAATAATCAATGGCTTTCCTTAAAATACAGGGGCATGACTATAGCACACCCATGATAAATTCCCCTAGAAGCAGCACATAGTCATATACCTTCACCATACCTAAGATTGGCATTGGGTACTTTCCATAAAATCATCTCTCAATGCAAATCAAATCAGCTATAGCTAACTGAAGGACCCCTATCATCTCTAGGTATGGTGAAGGTATGCATAGTACCTTGGATCCCTGAAACACTGGCCTTTTAAAATTAAATTGCCTGCATCTACATGTGGTAATTTAACATAGGGGTGCTATACTCATGCCCCCTGTTATTTCGAGAGAACATTTATTTATTTACGATACATTATCATCCAAGGAAGTTAGTGTCCTTAAGGTTGATTTTTCCTAATTAATTAAGGTATTAATTCATTTTCAATTTCAATTTTTTTTCCCCCTCTTTTAGTCAACTTAAGCGGTTTCCTATACTCATAAGCACACTGTATTATTTGCCCTAATGCAAACTCATTAATGATAAGACAAACATGACTGAACAATCTGTGCCTTCCATTTCCCTCTAAACCTCTTCAATATGTCCAACGGATCTAGCTACAACATAATGTCATAAAAGGATGGTTATTATTCATGCTCAGCAGCTGCTGTATAGCACAGTTATACATGCCAGACAACATTTGCATACTTTGCTTCACTTAGATACACGAAGAAAACGCAACCCATGCGGTGTGATATTTTAACTAATCAAATGATGCAATACTAAATACTTTTATTCATTCTGTTTGCAAATCCCCTATAGGACCACACTACGGAGCAAGATTGATGTTCTGTCGAAGTGATAGAAATACATCCAGTCATACACCACAAAAATAATCATTCACCGATCCGTTACACAAGCAGTTGTGTAATTGCCAAGTATGTTGTAATTAAAGCTACATGGAACTACAGCTACTTTCTGTGCTCAACTCTGACCCTAACAGCACATACGCTACAACGGAAAGTCACAGCCCGCCAGCCTATAAACACAAGCGGTGTATACTATATAAACAAACTGCACACATTTTTACCAGAGCATGCTTTTGTGAAGCTACAGCTGAGCCACAGGGACAATAATTAGTTTAGGTCTGTGCTGGTTAATTCATGCACAGGACTATGTGAATCATGTACAAATCACCACTATTTACAGTGACTCACTGATTGTTACATACACAGTTCAAAGGACACTTATCACTTTCGTCCCCATTTGCAGTAACACACTGGAATGTTCCCAACACCAATTTTAACAAGACAACTTTCTGAACACTTTTTGGGCTCGCGCTATTATGTGCTTCTGCTGCGATAAACTGGGAACTGCAACTCGTGGTTTACAGTCATATTGACTACACAACAAAAATTAGAAGTAGGAACAGCAGCTAATGTATCGGCAAACTACAGAGATTGTTGAAACTATCTGCAGAAGCATAGTACCTAAGCTTAGAGAGGACATATATCACATGAATTTAATTATTATTTACTAGATTATCTATTTCAATTCTTCGCTATTTACTCATGTGATATGATTGTCATTTCTCATATAAGCTGCATTGTGTATATTACAAAGTACCTACTGATGCCACATAATGATTTGTATGATTGTTTTGATGGCTTGACTACGTGTGCTTCCATCTGACATCCACACTGTGGAGAGAAAATGTGCCTGATATGGTCCAGAATCATTTGCCATCAAAAGGTACAGACGGATACAATAAACAACATGTTGGTGTGCGTGAATAAACTTAAAAACTCAGTAAATGTAGAGAGATTTTTTAAGCTCAAATAAGCCGAAAAAAGCATAGCTGTTTATCTTTCGCAGACATTGCTTCTTTCCTCGTGAGGCACAGGCCAGCCTCACATGCCTCTATCTTTCACCGATTTAACCCCTCGTCCGTTGTCACATTCCTGAGCATATCCAGATAAGTCCTTGGCATTCACACTGCTTTATATATGCGCCACCACCAGAGCAATGCCCACCAGTGCATGCAAACATATGTTGTGGTACTGATAACTGCAAAAATATTATGATAAATTCCTTTCTAAACTTCTAATACTAAGGCTGGCTGACCCTGCATTGCTCTTTTCCCCCTTTTAAAACTTGAGATCGGTGAGATCAACACTCTGGCTCTAAACTCAACTCATGAGGACTGCAGTACCCCAGTCAGAGGGTCCACAAACTTCCCCGTCATTGTATATCATCTACACATTCCGATATGTTTTGCATTTAATGGGATACTTGGGATTTCAACTTTAAAAAGGCAGACCACAAAACGACAAAACGGCAGATGTCCCTTATTGTTTCATCACAGGTTAATAGCCAGACACCGGGACGTAGCCTGGGAGTTTTCTCAACTCGCAGATAAGGTTAATATGTTGTTCGCATCAGAGCACAAAGGTGTTAACACCTGGATATTTTAGATTCAACATAGTTTCTTTTCAGTCCCTTAGCAACAGCTGCGTAGATTCTTACGCAGTGTGTGTTAACATTGAAGTGACTTTCCAAAACTAGAGGCTCTTAGTGTAAATATCAAATAAATGCCTCCTATTCCTAAAATGAAATTGCCATCCTTCCTTGGCATGTACCCCTTATCCTTTTAAAGCCTTGGTTTCACCTCTGAATATGTGAGTGTATACTGCTTCAGTGATAGCTGCATCTTTTTAGGCAAGATGGGAAACCAGCAGATCACCTGCACATCACTGCATATTTATTACATTGATACTGCGAATAATCTATACTAAAAGACTTCAAAGACCAATTCATTATTTTGAATTACAGTACATTATCGATTAATCTGCATTTCCTAAAACCCAAATTAACGTCTTGTTTCAATCACATAACAAAAAAATGATCTCAACAGAGAAGCTAAAAAGGTATAATATGCCTAAAAGAGGACTTAATACTAATTGAGTAATAGTTGTTAGTTTTTCCGTCAATCGCCTTAACGTAGCAGTGTTGGCTAGATACTTTTAAAAAGTAATTAGGTATAGTTACTAGTTACTTCTTCCAAAAGCAACTAAATTAAAAACTCAGTTACAAATTATAAAAGTAACTAGTTAAATGTGACCCCCACCTCCACCTCTCTTTAACGGACAAAATACATGTGCATTTTCAATTATTTATGTAAATCTGAATATTATAATGAAATGGACACTTAATAAATAACTTTATTACCAGAAACTGCAAACAATCTAAACTCTTTTATTGTTGCTGGGACAAAGTGAGACTAGCCTCCAATCAAATGCCATGTACATAGTATATGTCTAGTGGATCCATACAACACAACATAGACGTTTTGGAACTTTTGATATGTATTGCCCCTCAACAGCCATAACTGAGCAAATAAATAATGCTCAGTAGCACTATAGCAAAATAAATAATTATTATATTAATATAGACACTCTTGTGCAATAACGTAAGTGTCCTTGTTTATTTTCTTTGCACTGGTGGTGTGTCGTTGAGCAGCGTGTGTGTGTGTGTGTTGTGTTTGGTGTGTGTGTGTTGGTGTGTTAGAGCGAGGGAGAAGTGGAAAGTGACAGTGTTTAGCTTCGGAGCCACTTAACAAACAAAGTGCCGCATTTTTGGCAGTAACGGTAACACGTTATTAAGATGTGAAGAGTAATCAATTACATGACTCGTTACTGAAAAAAGTAACGCCGTTATTTATAATGCCATTGTTTCCATCATGACGATTAGTCCAACCAATTTTTAGCTCAAGTGAGTACAACACATAGGAATGTGTTAATAAAAGGTGTTATGGACACTTTGTTTAATTTTTTGTTTGTTATGAAGCATCTTTGAATTTAAGTCCATCCTACAAATTACTTTGTCAACTACAGTGGAGAAACCATTAATAACCAAAGAATACAGTGGCTTGATCATCCTATACATGCCTGGCTATTTGGATTAGTCATCAGTGAAAAGACAAATGGTTCCTATTAACAGTATTAATCTAATGTTACAAGCACAACAAATCTCAATGAAAACTTTGCCCTGCAAGATTATCATAATTCGCACCAAATGTGATTTCAAATATTACAGAGGCATAAAGATGACAGATGCCCTGGAGAATATGGGAATTATGAAAAGAGTAGGTCTAGCGGAAGAATATACCCAAGAAAAATCAGTCGATACAAGTATCAGTCAATACAGCCGATTTCACACACACCCACTTAGCAAAAGCACTACTACTACTTAAGTAAAATGCTATATACCCATGGAAATCCTTGACAAGCCTAAACCATATTAACTATTACCATTTCCTACATGAAACACATCTCAAGTACCCCTCAGCTTAATCATTAAGTCACTTCCCATCAATTTATGGAATCTATACCTTTCAGTCTGAAAGCAAGAGGACACAAGGACAAGTATGTGATCATGCCCACATACAATACAGAAAACCAGTCACCAGTCTAAAAACTGAAACCACAGAAAAATAGGGATGCAAGAAAAAGGGAACCCTTTTATGATCAACATCACTAACGGCAGTTTGCATTTGCATTCTGCTCACGTGATATTCTATTTTAACTGTTGCTATCCAAAGCAAATTAAACAATGCCCACATTGGAAGTCTCCATCAGGTACCTGCTTGTTCTAGTGTACTCAATTGTCTTATTTGTCCAATATTTTCCAGGCCAGGGATAATAAAGACCACAAGATCACGACAAATGAAAACAGAGCGCTTTGCCTCTATTTTTAAAGCCTTTGTTTGACTGAATGGTAAAAGACTGGCTAAATGGAAATACTTTCAATTATTACTGAGAGGCCAGATCGGCTTGCACTGCATGACGTGGGCTGTCTTCCTACAAAGCACCTTGAACACAGACAGACAGAGGCAACTTCACAAGGACTTCATAAACCTGAATGGCTCATTACAGTGCAAGATGAAAAGGGGATAAATAGCATAATCCACTTGTAGATTAGAATGAGTCTACAGTTGTTTCATCAAGGGATTTTTAGTTCTCACGCTTCTGTGATTCACTCACGTCCGTTCCATGTAGGTGATACCTGCCCTTGACTGGTCACCGTTTGTTAACTGGTTGTTAAAGATGCAGTCATATATGACATCACGCTGAACAAAGCAAGACAGCATCCCAATGGAAAGGGCACTCTCAGTGTTTTCTAGTAGACACTCAAATAGTATGGACACAAATGGCAGATTAGACAGCTATTCCCCTATTCTTCATAGTTTATTGACAGCACCAAAACAAAGCTGCATTCTTAGTATTCTATTTTTTACAATTATTCTAGAACACATATTTTGGCTCAATTCCTCATTATTTAACAAATTAAAAGTGTTTATGGGAAAAATATCCACTTCTTGAGTCAACTTAACAGAAATGGAGTTCAGCCTGCGGAGTGCATGTGCCGACTGTGTGCTTCTTACACTGGGGTCAAGATAAGTGCTATCCCACCACCACACGGTCAATTAAGGATGAGCACCATGAACAAACAAAGCTGATGCTGCACTATATTATTCTATTCTATTAGTTGGACTGAAAGACAATTGCTTGCAACAGGATACAGGGCTATTGTGTCCAGTTTCCTGCAAACAGGAGGGGAAAATAACAATGTATATAATTGCTTTATTTAGTTCTGAATGCTTTTTTATGATCAAGGAGATCAAAACTACCACCCATCTCTGCCTGTATTTTCTCTTGCCCCGTTTGTTTAAACAACGCACACCACATATTTTTCTTCGGCATCTGTGTGTTGAGTGACAGGAGTCTATTGTCTGTGTCCTAGGTTTAACCTAGTGTCTGAGTGCATGTGAGTGTACACATGGCTATAATGCGGTGTTGTTTGAGTTTGTTGCAGCAACATAGCCTGTGTGTCCTTTCTAATATGGAATCACAGATAAAAAAGGGAAAGGTCAGTACAATGCTCATCATTGTGTAGGCTGTAATACTTATCCCGACGTGCCTAATGCTAAAAAAAAGCAATGCTGTATCTTTTGGTTGAGAGTTACATGTGACGATCTGGTCACACTTTGCCTTAATTTTAATCAAGAAGTTTAGCTTTTTTGTTGTTAAAAAATCATTAAACATTGATTAGGATTTTATAGCACACCTAAGAATGTGACCATTTATAGGCTACATTTTAATGCCTTAAAAAATGTATATTATGTCATTATACAACTCTAATAACAACCTTTCATTGTCTGCCATAGTCTTTCCAGACTATAGAAATGTGACTGCTATACAGATCACTAAACCTAACTGCCAGCATGTGCCTCTACAGAAAAACACGTACAGCATAACAAAAACATTTGATGGAAAATATTTATACAAAATCTGATTAAACTAATTAAAATGTGCAGATGTAGGAGATGACAGACCATGATTCAGAAACAGTGGAGTATTGTAATGTCACATGAACCTACGTGAAAGCTCAAGGTTATTGAGTGGGGGATAAGCCAGCAAGGACATACAGTATTTAGTCCAAAGATAATGATTTGCTGTTAATCAATGTTGTGAGACAAAGGTATCTGGAGACTATGAGCTAGCTATAGCAGCTATATGCCAAACACAGACGTTACGTAAGTTTTCCTCAGTAGTATATTCAGTACTTAATAATGATCATTTTTCAACCTCCTACACGGCCATCTTGTTATTCGATCTGTGAGACTCACATTATTGTAACAGCAACAATGCCTTTTAAAAGGTGCTATGCCATCGTATTTTCATTACTTTGTGGTAATCTAAGTTCTACCATGGACTAACATTTTCTGTGGAAAGAATGCTTGGTTACTTTGTTAAGCCTTTCTAGCGTGTTATAGAAACCGCTCAATTTGTGCCAGTTCTCCTAGGACCTAACATATCTCAAAAAAGAAAACTAACATCTATTCAAATTTATGTTAATCCCCATTTGTAGAATGGAATGCTATTTAAATGCTTAAAGTCTCCCCAGGACACACAGCTTTGATTGAAATGATAAATCTCAAGGAGAACGACATCATGTCTTATTCACTGGCAACAAATGTGAGACCATGTGCACATGTATTGTGTATACAGCTTATAATTATAATTGTGAGATAATCAATGACAGCAAGGACAGCCTCAATCTATTTTCTACTACCGCTTTGCTAACCAGTGTTGTTTTAAACCATTCCATGTGCCTCGGTTGCCAAATCAAACCATGAAATTTTTTTTTCTCTTGTTTTTATTTAAAAAAGAAAGAAAAAAGGGAAAGGTAAAAGACCCAAATTGTAAAACTAAAAATCTGTAAGATGTGAAATACTTACAACGCCTCAATGTCAATCAGATGTCATTCTAATGCATTAACAGACTGGTACACGTGTGTGACGTGTTTTGGTAGTGAACCACCATACACATTCAGTACTGTATCATGCCTTTAAGCAATGTGTGTATGCTCTGTATTAAAAACATGATAGCCAGATGTACAGCAATTCTGAATGGTGTTAGTTCACTTATAAAAGGGGTTTCCTTCCCCCTCTCACCTGGTGGTTGTCATCATGGGAACGCTGATAGCGTTTCAGCGGCAACCGTAGATCCCAGTGTACATGACAACACAGCTGGCGCTCATAGACCTGGAGGGGTTGTTGTTTTACCATGCTCCTTCAGTCAGTCCTGTTTCCAGAGCTCTAACATCCCACTGACTACGAAGTGTCCTGGGAAGAAAAAACAACAACAAAAAACGTATGAAATGTTAGCATTAATGTTGATGAAAACAACATAGATTACAAAATGCTGAGACCAAAAAAATAAATAAACAAAATTTGCACTATCCATGGAACAAACTGTAGCTGTAGTGCATGTCTGGTGCTTTGATAGAAAACACCATGCTGGGCTGAAGAGCACAACACTTTGATATTAAGCCTTTCATTAATAAACCTTTTTCCCCAGCCCCCATTTCTAATGACAACTGAAGACACAGGAGCTTTCATCATTAAATCAAGAACATAAATTAAATTGAAAGGCCTTGGTGAGCCCACCATCTATTGAACATTGCATTAAATTACAGTGTCCATGATTATATCATAGAGTCCTACATATCTGGGTCAAAAGACAGCTGCAGGTCCCATCTCTCCCTTTTAATGTCAGGCCTAGAAAAAGGCAAGGCAAAGAAAAGGCAACAGGTGTATAAGTGTAATCTAACAGTGACAAAACCCTTCAACTTACAGTACTAATAAATAAAATCTAAATAATAATAAAAACAAACAAATAAATCGCTGCATGCTGATTTGTACAACTTAAATGGTCAACATGGCAAATAACATAGTGAACCCCACAGCTCCATTACCCCTCTCGATGTGGAGGTGCAGCAGAGCACCCACTATACTTTAGAAAAGACCCAGTACCCGTTTCATGCCTTTCTAATGCTCTGTTATGACCATGGTAGAAGTACAGGCTGTGAATAATCAGAGTTACAACCGTCCTCCCATTATGCTGCTGCTGATGATTCAGCACAGAGACTCATGTCTCTAACAATATGTATTACAGCAGTCGTGGCTGTTATCACAAGTTTACCTCACCTCTCCAGGCATGGTAGAGCCTGTTGTGCTGCCTGATATCAAAAGCATAATTAACCCATGCATAATAATGGGCTATCTTCTGCTGATGAGTAAAAAAACAAGATAAAATGGCATACACACATCCAAACGTTTTCCGAAGTGCAGCACAGCTAGCATACATCTAAGTCACATCTGATGTTTTAGTGCATTCTGCATGTTAACTACACTCTTCCTGCTGTAATCAGGCTGTCTCAGGCTCTGGGCAACAGATCATTTGCATCTGCTGCAGTGGCCAGGTTTCCTGTTATTAACTAAAACTGTTACCCAAGGTTATATGAACCTGGCCCCACCCCAGCAGGAACACAAGGGTCTGTGACAGGCATGCTCTCTGTGCCTTAGGTGTTACACTTTAAATAACATGAGCCAATGTCTTATCAATAATAACCTATCTTGCTGGAGTCTGCACTACTGTTTTCTCATCAAGCTGTCGCGGGCAGCCAGGGTTTAGACCTTGATCCATCGAGAACTGCCTGACTACTAGCATAGCATTTATGCTTTTCTGATGCTTCTTCTGAATAAATCATGCCTGTCAGATAGATGAGATCACAGCTTTGAAAGCCCATCATTTTGAGTCTCGAATCCTGCTAGCAGCAGGATTGGCGTCAGCAGTTGCTCTGTCTGTCTGTGAGAGTCAAGCAGTTAAAAAACAACAGGTAAACATTTCCAGCGTGCTCAAGAAGTGTCAAAACATGTAAATGATCATTACAGAGAATACATTCAAGAGAATCATTTTGGTCTTCACTGTTTGGATTTAACATGACGGAAAGATGAAGCCTTTGCTCACAAAAGATATTTTACTTGGACATGCTCTTCTGTCTTTTCAGCTTTTGCCAGTTTATAGTTCTTTTATATTTATGGGCAGGCCGATGTCATCAGCCGATATTAGGCATTTCCTGATCTATTGGGATCTGCATTTAATAATGCTGATTTTTTTTTTTTTTTATATTCATTCATCACAATTATTTATAATGACAAATAATGATTCTGATAAATAAATATTTAAAAAATACAAACGGTCGGTCAACCAGTTAAGAGCGTTGTTTTGCATAGTTTGTCCATCGGACGGCACTCTACAACGTCCTGTTGGCAACACTGATTATTTTTGTTGTGTTTTTTGTTCAAAGGACTTTAAGTTTGTATTGTTGTACATTTTATTTATAAGAACTTTATATATGTTGATGTTCCATTGCTCTGTCGTGACAACAAAACACCTTGTTATCATATATTTTAGTGAGAACTCTATAACTATGTTAAGAAATCTGTTTGTTTTAACACATTTCTGGATTTAAAATATATACGCATATCAATTTTTAAATGACCAAGTATTCGTATCGGTCTTAAAAATCCTTTATCAGTCGGGCTCTATTTGGTGTTCTTGTGTGTCTTTGAAAGGCTAAGATTCTAGTACTTTGTCACATATTAATTCATCAAATGGACGGAAAATGTATATTTATTTATATATAATATATTTATATTAAATATTTCCTGTACTGTATATAATATACTGTATATACATGGTGTGAAAAGTGTTTGCCCCCTTCCTCATTTCTTGTTCCTTTGCATGTTTTGTCACACTTAAGTGTTTCAGAACACAAACCATTTAACACAATAGTCAGCACCACAAGTAACACAAATGCAATTTGTAAGTGAAGGGTTTATTATTAAAGGTGAAAAAAATCCAACCATCATGGCCGTGTGTGAAAAAGTGATTGCCCCCAAACCTAATAACTGGTTGGGCCACCCTTAGCAGCAACAACTGCCATCAAGCGTTTGCGATAACGTGCAATGAGGCTTTACAGCGTCCTGGAGGAATTTTGGCCCACTCATCTTTGCAGAATGGTCCTAATTCAGTTACATTAGAGGGTTTTCGAGCATGAACGGCCTTTTTAAGGTCATACCACAACATCTCAATAGGATTCAGGTCAGGACTTTGGCTAGGCCACTCCAAAGTCTCATTTGTTTTTCTTCAGCCATTCGGTGGTGGACTGTTGGTGTGTTTAGGATCTTTGTCCTGCTGCAGAACCCAAGTTCTTTCAGCTTGAGTACACGAACGATGGTCGACATTCTCCTTCAGGATCTCTTGGTAGACAGCGAATTCATAGTTCCTTTATCACGGCAAGTCTTCCAGGTCCTGAAGCCAAAACAGCCCCAGACCATCACACTACCACCACCATATTTACTGTTGGTATAATGTTCTTTTTATGAAATGCAGTGTTCCTTCTACGCCAGATATACTTGGACACACACCTTCCAAAGACTTCCACTTTTGTCTCATCGGTCCACAGAATGTTTGTCCCAAAGTCTTGGGGATCATCAAGATGTGTTGTGGAAAATTGGACGAGCTTTGATGTTCTTTTTGCTCAGCAGTGGTTTTCTCCTTGGAACTCTGCCATGCAGGCCATTTTTGCCCAGTCTTTCCCTGATGGTGGAGGCATGACCGTTGACCTTAACTGAGGCAGAGGCCTGCAGTTCTTTGGACGTTGTTTGTGGGTCTTTTGTGACCTCTTGGATGAGTCGTCGCTGCGCTCTTGGGGTAATTTTGGGGCGGCCCACTCCTGGGAGGTTCACCACTTTTCCATGTCTTCGCCATTGTGGATAATGGCTCTCACTGTGGTTCGCTGGATTCCCAAAGCTTTGGAAATGGCTTTATAACCCTTTCCAGACTGTAGATCTCAATTACTTTCTTTCTCAATTGTCCTGAATTTCTTCGGGTCTCGGCATGATTGTGTAGCTTTTAAGGATCTTCTGGTGGACCTTACTGTGTCAAGCAGCTCCTATTTAAGTGATGCCTTGATTGTGAACATTGTGGCAATAATCACCTGGGTGTGGCTAGAGAAATTGAACTCAGGTGTGAGAACCACAGTTATATTATTTTTTAACAAGGGGGGCAATCACTTTTTCACATAGGGCCATGATGGTTTGGATTTTTTTTCACCTTTAATAATAACACCTTCATTTACAAATTGCATTTTGTGTTTACTTGTGTTGTCCTTGACTATTGCTTAAATTGGTTTGATGTTCCGAAACACTTAAGTGTGACAAACATGCC
>NC_045735.1:9275857-9291802 GCF_008692095.1 Etheostoma spectabile | reverse complement strand
AAATCCAAACCATCATGGCCCTATGTGAAAAAGTGATTGCCCCCCTTGTTAAAACATAATATAACTGTGGTTCTCCACACCTGAGTTCAATTTCTCTAGCCACACCCAGGCCTGATTATTGACCACAATGTTCACAATCCAAGGCATCACTTAAATAGGAGCTGCTTGACACAGTAAGGTCCACCAGAAGATCCTTAAAAGCTACACAATCATGCCGAGACCCGAAGAAATTCAGGACAATTGAGAAAGAAAGTAATTGAGATCTACAGTCTGGAAAGGGTTATAAAGCCATTTCCAAAGCTTTGGGAATCCAGCGAACCACAGTGAGAGCCATTATCCACAATGGCGAAGACATGGAAAAGTGGTGAACCTCCCAGGAGTGGGCCGCCCCAAAATTACCCCAAGAGCGCAGCGACGACTCATCCAAGAGGTCACAAAAGACCCACAAACAACGTCCAAAGAACTGCAGGCCTCTGCCTCAGTTAAGGTCACGGTCATGCCTCCACCATCAGGGAAAGACTGGGCAAAAATGGCCTGCATGGCAGAGTTCCAAGGAGAAAACCACTGCTGAGCAAAAAGAACATCAAAGCTCGTCTCAATTTT
This sequence comes from Etheostoma spectabile, assembly GCF_008692095.1. Classification (NCBI taxonomy): domain Eukaryota; kingdom Metazoa; phylum Chordata; class Actinopteri; order Perciformes; family Percidae; genus Etheostoma; species Etheostoma spectabile. The sequence goes on along the minus strand of NC_045735.1, from coordinate 9,291,199 downwards.
CCACAACACATCTTGATGATCCCCAAGACTTTGGGACAAACATTCTGTGGACCGATGAGACAAAAGTGGAAGTCTTTGGAAGGTGTGTGTCCAAGTATATCTGGCGTAGAAGGAACACTGCATTTCATAAAAAGAACATTATACCAACAGTAAATATGGTGGTGGTAGTGTGATGGTCTGGGGCTGTTTTGGCTTCAGGACCTGGAAGACTTGCCGTGATAAAGGAACTATGAATTCGCTGTCTACCAAGAGATCCTGAAGGAGAATGTCGACCATCGTTCGTGTACTCAAGCTGAAAGAACTTGGGTTCTGCAGCAGGACAAAGATCCTAAACACACCAACAGTCCACCACCGAATGGCTGAAGAAAAACAAATGAAGACTTTGGAGTGGCCTAGCCAAAGTCCTGACCTGAATCCTATTGAGATGTTGTGGTATGACCTTAAAAAGGCCGTTCATGCTCGAAAACCCTCTAATGTAACTGAATTAGGACCATTCTGCAAAGATGAGTGGGCCAAAATTCCTCCAGGACGCTGTAAAGCCTCATTGCACGTTATCGCAAACGCTTGATGGCAGTTGTTGCTGCTAAGGGTGGCCCAACCAGTTATTAGGTTTAGGGGGCAATCACTTTTTCACAACGGCCATGATGGTTTGGATTTTGTTTCACCTTTAATAATAAACACCTTCACTTACAAATTGCATTTTGTGTTTACTTGTGTTGTCCTTGACTATTGTTTAAATTGGTTTGATGTTCTGAAACACTTAAGTGTGAAAAACATGCAAAGGAACAGGAAATGAGGAAGGGGGCAAACACTTTCTCACACCACTGTATATACAGTATATATTATATACAGTACAGGAAATATTTAATATAAATATATATATATAATATAAATATACATTTTCCGTCCATTTGAATTGAAATTAATATGTGACAAAGTACTAGAATCTTAGCCTTTCAAAGACACACAAGAACACAAATTAGAGCCCGACTGATAAAGGATTTTTAAGACCGATACGAATACTTGGTCATTTAAAAATCTGATATGCCGATATATATTTTAAATCCAGAAATGTGTTAAAACAAACAGATTTCTCTAACATTAGTTATTTATGAGTTCTCACTAAAATAATATGATAACAAGTTGTTTTGTTGTCACGACAGAGCAATGGAACATCAACATATATTAAAGTTCTTATAAATAAAATGTACAACAATACAAACTTAAAGTCCTTTGAACAAAAACACAACAAAAATAATCAGTGTTGCCAACAGGGACGTTGTAGAGTGCCGTCCGATGGACAAACTATGCAAAACCAACGCTCTTAACATGGTTGACCGACCGTTTGTATTTTTTAAATATTTATTTATCAGAATCATTTATTTGTCATTATAAATAATTGTGATGAATGAATATAAAAAAATAAAAATAAATCAGCCATTATTAAATGCAGATCCCAATAGATCAGGAAATGCCTAATATCGGCTGATGACATCGGCCTGCCCATAAATATAAAAGAACTATAAACTGGCAAAAAGCTGAAAAGACAGAAGAGCATGTCCACGTAAAATATCTTTTGTGAGCAAAGGCTTCATCTTTCCGTCATGTTAAATCCAAACAGTGAATGACCAAAATGATTCTCTTGATAATGTATTCTCTGTAATGATCATTTACATGTTTTTGACACTTCTTGAGCACGCTGGAAATGTTTACCTGTTGTTTTTTAACTGCTTGACTCTCACAGACAGACAGAGCAACTGCTGACGCCAATCCTGCTGCTAGCAGGATTCGAGACTCAAAATGATGGGCTTTCAAAGCTGTGATCTCCATCTATCTGACAGGCATGATTTATTCAGAAGAAGCATCAGAAAAGCATAAATGCTATGCTAGTAGTCAGGCAGTTCTCGATCGGATCAAGGTCTAAACCCCTGGCTGCCCGCATGACAGCTTGATGAGAAAACAGTAGTGCAGACTCCAAGCAAGATAAGGTTATTATTGATAAGACATTGGCTCATGTTATTTAAAGTGTAACACCTAAGGCACAGAGAGCATTGCCTGTCAAGACCCTTGTGTTCCTGCTGGGGTGGGCCAGGTTCATTATACCCTTGGCTCAACAGTTTTAGTTAATAACAGGAAACCTGGCCACTGCAGCAGATGCAAATGATCTGTTGCCCAGAGCCTGAGACAGCCTGATTACAGCAGGAAGAGTGTAGTTAACATGCAGAAATGCACTAAAACATCAGATGTGACTTAGATGTATGCTAGCTGTGCTGCACTTCAGGAAAACGTTTGGATGTGTGTATGCCATTTTATCTTGTTTTTTTACTCTTATCAGCAGAGATAGCCCATTAATTATGCATGGTTTAATTATGCTTTTGATATCAGGCAGCACAACAGGCTCTACCATGCACCTGGAGAGTGAGGTAAACTTGTGATAACAGCCACGACTGCTGTAATACATTATTGTTATGAGACATGAGTCTCTGTGCTGAATCATCAGCAGCAGCATAATGGGAGGACTGAGTTGTAACTCTGATTATTCACAGCCTTGTACTTCTACCATGGTCACTAACAGAGCATTAGAAAGTCATGAAACGGGTACTGGGTCTTTTCTAAAGTATAGTGGTGCTCTGCTGCACCTCCACATCGAGAGGGGGTAATGGAGCTGTTTGGGTTCACTATGTTTATTTGCCATGTTGACCATTTAAGTTGTACAAATCAGCATGCAGCGATTTATTTGTTTGTTTTATTTATTTATTTAGATTTTATTTATTTATGTACTGTAAGTTGAAGGGTTTTGTCACTGTTAGATTACATCCTTATTACACCTGTTTGCCTTTTCTTTGCCTTGCCTTTTTCTAGGCCTGACATTAAAAGGGAGAGATGGGACCTGCATGCTGTCTTTTGACCCAGATATGTAGTGACTCTATGATATACTCATGGACACTGTAATTTAATGCAATGTTCAATAGATGGTGGGCTCACCAAGGCCTTTTCAATTTAATTTATGTTCTTGATTATATTGATGAAAGCTCCTTGTAGTCTCAGTTGTCATTAGAAATGGGGGCTGGGAAAAAAGGTCTTAATTTAATGAAAGGCTTAATATCAAAGTGTTGTGCTCTTCAGCCCAGCATGTGTTTTCTATCAAAGCACCAGACATGCTACTACAGCTACAGTTTGTTCCATGGATAGTGCAAATTTTGTTTATTTATTTTTTTGGTCTCAGCATTTTGTAATTCTATGTTGTTTTCATCAACATTAATGCTAACATTTCATACGTTTTTTTGTTGTTGTTTTTTTCTTCCCAGGACACTTCGTAGTCAGTGGGATGTTAGAGCTCTGGAAACAGGACTGACTGAAGGAGCATGGTAAAACACCAACCCCTCCAGGTCTATGAGCGCCAGCTGTGTTTGTCATGTATCACTGGGATCTACGGTTGCCGCTGGAAACGCTATCAGCGTTCCCATGATGACACCACCAAGGTGAGAGGGGGAAGGAAACCCCTTTTTTATAAGTGAACTAACACCATTCAGAATTGCTGTACATCTGGCTATCATTGTTTTTAAATACAGAGCATACACACATTGCTTAAAGTGCATGATACAGTACTGAATGTGTATGGTGTTCACTACCTAAAACACGTCACACACGTGTACCAGTCTGTTAATGCATTAGAATGACATCTGATTGACATTGAGGCGTTGTAAGTATTTCACATCTTACAGATTTTTAGTTTTACATTTTGGGTCTTTTACCTTTTCCCTTTTTTTCTTTCTTTTTTTAAAATAAAAACAAGAGAAAAAAAATATTTCATGGTTTGATTTGGCAACCGAGGCACATGGAATGGTTAAAACAACACTGGTTAGCAAAGCGGTAGAAAATAGATTTGAGGCTGTCCTTGCTGTCATTGATTATCTCACAATATAATTATAAGCTGTATACACAATTACATGTGCACATGGTCTCACATTTGTTGCCAGTGAATAAGACATGATGTCGTTCTCCTTGAGATTTATCATTTCAATCAAAGCTGTTGTGTCCTGGGAGACTTTTAAGCATTTAAATAGCATTCCATTCTACAAATGGGGATTAACATAAATTTGAATAAGATGTTAGTTTTTCTTTTTTGAGATATGTTAGGTCCTAGGAGAACTGGCACAAATTGAGCTGCTTTCTATAACACGCTAGAAAGGCTTTAACAAAGTAACCAATGCATTCTTTCCACAGAAAATGTTAGTCCATGGTAGAACTTCAGATATTACCACAAAGTAATGAAATACGATTGGCATAGCACCTTTTAAAAGGCATTGTTGCTGTTACAATAATGTGAGTCTTCACAGATCTGAATAACAAGATGGCCGTGTAGGAGGTTGAAAAATGATCATTATTAAGATATTCCTTACTGAATATACTACTGAGGAAAACTTACGTAACCGTCTGTGTTTGGCATCTATAGCTGCTATAGCTAGCTCATAGTCTCCAGATACCTTTTGTCTCACAACATTGATTAACAGCAAATCATTATCTTTGACTAAATACTGTATGTCCTTGCTGGCTTATCCCCCACTCAATAACCTTGAGCTTTCCACGTAGGTTCATGTGACATTACAATACTCCACTGTTTCTGAATCATGGTCTGTCATCTCCTACATTCTGCACATTTTAATTAGTTTAATCAGATTTTGTTATAAATATTTTCCATCAAATGTTTTTTGTTTATGCTGTACGTGTTTTTCGTGTAGAGCCACATGCCTGGCAGTTAGGTTTAGTGCATCTGTATAGCAGTCACATTTATCATAGTCTGGAAAGACTATGGCAGACAATGAAAGGTTGTTATTAGAGTTGTATAATTGACATATATATACATTATTTTTAAGCATTAAAATGTAAGCCTATAAATGGTCACATTCTTAGGTGTGCTATAATAATCCTAATCAATGTTTAATGATTTTTTAACAACAAAAAAGCTAAACTTTCTTGATTAAAATCTTAAGGCAAAGTGTGTACCCAGATCAGTCACATGTAACTCTCAACCAAAAGATACAGCATTGCTTTTTTTAGCATTAGGCACGTCGGGATAAGTATTACAGCCTACACATGATGAGCATTGTACTGACCTTTCCCTTTTTTTATCTGTATTCCATATTTAGAAAGGACACACAGGCTATGTTGCTGCAACAAACTCAAACACACACCGCATATAGCCATGTGTACACTCACATGCACTCAGACACTAGGTTAAACCTAGGACACAGACAATAGACTCCTGTCACTCAACACACAGATGCCGAAGAAAATATGTGGTGTGCGTTGTTTAAACAAACGGGGCAAGAGAAAAATACAGGCAGAGATGGGTGGTTATGTTTTGATCTCCTTGATCATATAAAAAGCATTCCAGAACTAAATAAAGCAATATATATACATTGTTATTTTCCCCTCCTGTTTGCAGGAAACTGGACACCATATAGCCCTGTATCCTGTTGCAAGCAGTTGTCTTTCAGTCCAACTAATAGAATAGAATAATATAGTGCAGCATCAGCTTTGTTTGTTCATGGTGCTCATCCTTTAATTTGACCGTGTGGTGGTGGATAGCACTTATCTTGACCCCAGTGTAAGAAGCACACAGTCAGGCACATGCACTCCGCAGGCTGAACTCCATTTCTGTTAAGTTGACTCAAGAAGTGGATATTTTCCCATAAACATTCTTTTAATTTGTTTAAATAATGAGGAATTGAGCCAAAATTATGTGTTCTAGAATAATTGTAAAAATAGACTACTAAGAATGCAGCTTTGTTTTGGTGCTGTCAATAAACTATGAAGAATAGGGGAATAGCTGTCTAATCTGCCATTTGTTTGTCCATACTTATTTGAGTGTCTACTAGAAACACTGAGAGCTGCCCTTTCCATTGTGGATGCTGTCTTGCTTTGTTCAGCGTGATGTCATATATGACTGCATCTTTAACAATCCCAGTTAACAAACGGTGACCAGTCAAGGGCAGGTATCACCTACATGGAACTGGACGTGAGTGAATCACAGAAGCGTGAGAACTAAAAATCCCTTGATGAAACAACTGTAGACTCATTCATAATCTACAAGTGGATTATGCTATTTATCCCCTTTTTCATCTTTGCACTGTAATGAGCCATTCAGGTTTACTGGCAGTCCTTGTGAAGTTGCCTCTGTCTGTGTTCAAGGTGCTTTGTAGGAAGACAGCCCACGTCATGCAGTGCAAGCCGATCTGGCCTCTCAGTAATAATTGAAAGTATTTCCATTTAGCCAGTCTTTACCATTCAGTCAAACAAAGGCTTTAAAAATAGAGGCAAAGCTGCTCTGTTTTCATTTGTCTGTGATCTTGTGGTCTTTATTATCCCTGGCCTGGAAAATATTGGACAAATAAGACAATTGAGTTACCTAGAACAAGCAGGTACACTGATGGAGACTTCACAATGTGGCATATTGTTTAATTTGCTTTGGATAGCAACAGTTAAAATAGAATATCACGTGAGCAGAATGCAAATGCAAACTGCCGTAGTGATGTTGATCATAAAAGGGTTCCCTTTTTCTTGCATCCCTATTTTTCTGTGGTTTCAGTTTTTAGACTGGTGACTGGTTTTCTGTATTGTGTATGCTGGCATGATCACATACTTGTCCTTGTGTCCCTCTTGCTTTCAGACTGAAAGGTTATAGATTCCAATAAATCTGATGGGAAGTGACTTAATGATTAAGCTGAGGGTTACTTTGAGATGTGTTTCATGTAGGAAATGGTAATAGTTAATATGGTTTATGGCTTGTCAAGTGATTTCCATGGGTATTATATGCATTTTACTTAAGTAGTAGTAGTGCTTTTGCTAAGTGGGTGTGACATTCATCGGCTGTATCTGACTGATACTTGTATCGACTGTATTTTTCTTGGGTCATATTCTTCCGCTAGACCTACTCTTTTCATAATTCCCATATTCTCCAGGGCATCTGTCATCTTTATGCCTCTGTAATATTTGAAATCACATTTGGTGCGAATTATGATAATCTTGCAGGGCAAAGTTTTCATTGAGATTTGTTGTGCTTTGTAACATTTAGATTAATACTGTTAATAGGAACCATTTGTCTTTTCACTGATGACTAATCCAAATAGCCAGGCATGTATAGGATGATCAAGCCACTGTATTCTTTGGTTATTTAATGGTTTCTCCACTGTAGTTGACAAAAGTAATTTGTAGGATGTGACTTAAATTCAAAGATGCTTCATAACAAACAAATTAAACAAATGTGTCCATAACACCTTTTATTAACACATTCCTATGTGTTGCGTACCTCACTTGAGCTAAAAAAATTGGTTGACTAATCGTCATTGATGGAAACAATGGCATTATAAATAACGGCGTTACTTTTTTCAGTAACGAGTCATGTAATTGATTACTCTTCCCATCTTAATAACGCTGTTACCGTTACTGCCAAAAAATGCGGCACTTTGTTTGTTAAGTGGCTCCGAAGCTAAACACTGTCACTTTCTCACTTCTCCCTCGCTCTAACACACACACACACACACACACACACACACACACACACACACACGCCTGCTCAACGCACACACCAGTGCAAAAGAATAAACATCAGGACACTTACGTTATTTGCACAAAGAGTGTCTATAATTATAATATAATAATTATTTATTTTTGCTATAGTGCTTACTGAGCATTATTTATTTTGCTCAGTTATGGCCTGTTGAGGGGCAATACATATCAAAAGTTCCAAAACGTCTATGTTGTTGTTTGTATGGATCCACTAGACATAATATCTATGTACATGGCATTTGATTGGAGGCTAGTCTCACTTTGTCCCACTGCAACAATAAAAGAGTTTAGATTTGTTTGCAGTTTCTGGTAATAAAGTTATTTATTAAGTGTCCATTTCATTATAATATTCAGATTTATCATAAATAATTGAAAATGCACATGTATTTTATGTTCCGTTAAAGAGAGGTGGAGGTGGGGTCACATTTAACTAGTTACTTTTATAATTTGTAACTGAGTTTTTAATTTAGTTGCTTTTTGGAAGAAGTAACTAGTAACTATACCTAATTACTTTTTAAAAGTATCTAGCCCAACACTGCTAATCGTTAAGTCGATTGACGGAAAACTACCAACTATTACTCAATTACGTATTAAGTCCTCTTTTAGGCATATTATTACCTTTTTATAGCTTCTCTGTTGAGATCATTTGCTTTTTGTCTTATGTGATTGTAAACAAGACGTTAATTTGGGTTTTAGGAAATTGCAGATTAATCGATAATGTACTGTAATTCAAAATAATGAATTGGTCATTTGAAGTCTTTTTAGTAATAGATTATTTCGCAGTATCAATGTAATAAATATGCAGTGATGTGTCAGGTGATCTGCTGTTTTCCCCATCTTGCCTAAAAAGATGCAGCTAATCACTGAAGCAGTATACACTCACATATTCCAGAGGTGAAACCAAGGCCTTTAAAAGGATAAGGGGTACATGCCAAGGAAGGATGGCAATTTCATTTTTAGGAATAGGAGGCATTTATTTGATATTTTACACTAAGAGCCTCTAGTTTTAGGAAAGTCACTTCAATGTTTAACACACACTGCGTAAGAATCTACGCAGCTGTTGCTAAGGGACTGAAAGAAACTATGTTGAATCTAAAATATCCAGGTGTTAACACCTTTGTGCTCTGATGCTGAACAACATATTAACCTTATCTGCCGTAATTAGAAAATCCCCAGGCTACGTCCCGGTGTCTGGCTATTTAACCCTGTGATGAATACAATAAGTGACATCTGCCGTTTTGTCTGTTTTGTGGTCTGCCTTTTTTAAAGTTGAAATCCCAAGTATCCATTAAATGCAAAACATATCTGGAATGTGTAGACTGATATTACAATGACGGGAAGTTTGTGGACCCTCTGACTGGCTGGTACTGCCAGTCCTCATGAGTTGAGTTTAGAGCCAGAGTGTTGATCTCACACGATCTCAAGTTTTAAAAGGGGGAAAAGAGCAATGCAGGGTCAGCCAGCCTTAGTATTAGAAGTTTAGAAAGGAATTTATCATAATTATTTTTGCAGTTATCAGTACCACAATCATATGTTTGCATGCACTGGTGTGCATTGCTCTGGTGGTGCTGCATTATAAAGCAGTGTGAAATGCCAAGGACTTATCTGGATATGCTCAGGAATGTGACAACGGACTGAGGGGTTAAATCCGGTGAAGATAGAGGCATGTGAGGCTGTGCCTGTGCCTCACAGGGAAAGAAGCAATGTCTGCGAAAGAATAACAGCTATGCTTTTTTCTGCTTTATTTGAGCTTAAAATATCTCTCTTACATTTACTTGAGTTTTTAAGTTTATTCACGCACACCAACATGTTTGTTTATTTGTATCCGTCTGTACCTTTTGATGGCAAATTGATTCTGGACCATCTCATGGCACATTTTCTCTCCACAGTGTTGGCATGTCAGATGGAAGCACACGTAGTCAAGCCATCAAACAATCATACAAATCATTATGTTGGCCATCAGTATGTACTTTGTAATATACACAATGCAGCTTATATGAGAAATGACAATCATATCACATTGAGTAAATAGCTGAAGAATTGAAATAGATAATCTAGTAAATAATAATAAATTCATGTGATATATGTCCTCTCTAAGCTTAGGTACTATGCTTCTGCAGATAGTTTCAACATATCTCTGTAGTTTGCCGATACATTAGCTGCTATTTATCCTACTTCTAATTTTGTTGTGTAGTCAATATGTACTGTAAACCACGAGTTTGCAGTTCCCAGTTATATCGCAGCCAGAAGCACATAATCAGCAGAGCCCAAAAAGTGTTCAGAAAGTTGTCTTGTTAAATTGGTGTTGGGAACATTCAGTGTGTTACTGCAAATGGGGACGCAGTGTATAGAAAGTTGTCCTTTGATAACTGTGTATGTAACAATCAGTGAGTCACTGTAAATAGTGGCATTTTGTACATGATTCACATAGTCCTTGTGCATGAATTAACCAGCACAGACCTAAACATAATTATTTGTCCCTGTTGGCTCAAGCTGTAGCTTCACAAAAGCATGCTCTGGTAAAAATGTGTGCAGTTATGTTTATACTAGTAATACACTCGCTTGCCTGTTTATAGGCTGGCGGGCTGTGACTTTCCCTGTGTAGCGTATGTGCTGTTAGGGGTCAGAGTTGAGCACAGAAAGTAGCTGTAGCTTCCATTTGTAGCTTTAATTTACACACATACTTGGCAATACACAACTTGCTTTGTGTAACGGTATCTGTAGAATGATTATTTTTTGTGTGTATGACTGTATTTATTTTCTATCACTTCGACAGAACATCACATCTTGGCTCCGTAGTTGGTCCTATAGGTGGATTTGCAAATCAGATATGAATAAAAGTATTTAGTATTGCCATCATTTGCTTAGTTAAAATATTCACACCGCATGTGTATGCGTTTTCTTACGTGTATCTAAGTAAGCAAGTATGCACATGTTGTCTGTGCATGTATAACCTGTGCTATACAGCAGCTGCTGAGCATGAATAATAACCATCCTTTTGATATGACATTATGTTGTAGCCTAGATCCTGTTTGACATATTGAAGCATGTTTAGAGGGATAATGGAAGGCACACAGATTGTTCAGTCATGTTTGTCTTATCATTAATGAGTTTGCCTTAGGGCAAATAAATACAGTGCTGCTCATGAGTATAGGAACCCTTGCTTAAGTTGACTAAAAGAGGGGGAAAAAAAACTTGAAATTGAAAATTGATCTTAATACCTTAATTAATTAGGAAAAATCCAACCTTTAAGGACACTAACTTCCTTTGTGAATGATTAATGTATCGTAAATAAATAAATGTTCTTCCTCGAAATACAGGGGGCATGAGTATAGCCACCCCTATGTTAAATTACCATACTGTAGATGCAGGCATATTTTTAATTTTAAAGGCCAGTTGTTTCATGGATCCAAGATACTATGCATACCTTCACCATACCTAGAGATTGATATGGGTTCCTTTCAGTTAGCTTAATAGCTGATTTGATTTGCATTGAGAGATGATTTTATGGAAAGTACCCCATGCCAATCTTTAGGTATGGTGAAGGTATATGATCTATATGTGCCTGCTTCTATGGGAATTTATCATAGGGGTGTCTATAGTCATGCCCCCTGTATTTTAAGGAAGCACATTGATTTATTTACGATAAATTATTAATTCACAAAGAAAATTGGTGTCGTTAAAGGTTGGCTTTTTCCTCATTTTTTAATTAACAGTCAGTGCCTCCATATCAAGTCCAGGATATGTGTTGTCACAGTGTTCAAGCAAAATAGCTTTTCCAATATGACAGATTTCACACGATCAACCATACAAACCTGGAGGACATTATTCACATCTGAAAACCTCGACCTGTTGCCTTGATGTTCTACCAACACTTTTCAAAATGTTTCCAATTGTTTGCTTCTGATCTTCTACAGATTGTGACACATTCTTTCTTCAGGTATCTTTCCACAGCCCTGAAAACTGCAGTAATCAAGCCACTCTTAAAAAAGAACAACCTAGACAAGTCACTAATCAACTATAGGCCAATATCAAACCTTCCGTTTTTAAGTAATCATTGAAAGTAGTCTTTCAACAACTCAACCATTTCTTGTCACTAAGCAACAGTTTTGATACCTTTCAGTCGGGTTTCCGACCACACCACAGCACTGAAACGGCTCTTGTCAAAGTCTTTAATGACATCCACCTTAACACAGATAATGGCAAAATTTCAATCTTAGTATTACTTGATCTCAGTGCTGCATTTGACACGGTCGACCACGATATACTACTAGACCGATTGGAAAACTGCGTTGGCCTTTCTGGCTCAGTACTAAACTGGTTTGAATCCTACCTAAAGAATAGGGATTACTTTGTGTCTATAGGTAATTATGCATCTGAGCGTACAAATATGACGTGCGGAGTTCCGCAAGGCTCCATTCTGGGCCTCTGTTAACATCTACATGCTTCCACTGGCTCAGATTATGAGAAAACAAATAAGTTACCATAGTTATGCGGACGACACACAAATTTACATAACCTTATCGCCAGGGGACTATATGTCATACAAAAACTGACTAAGTGCATCGAACAAATTAACGGCTGGATGTGCCAAACTTTCTGAAATTAAATGAAGGAAAAACTGAGGTGGTGTTTTTGGAGCAAGAGAGGAACATTAAAAGTCTGCGCTCAGCTTCAAACAACAATGTTAAAACACAACAGACAAAGCCAGAAATCTTGGTGTAGTCATGGACTCAGACCTGAACTTTAACAGCCACATTAAGACAATTACAAGTCAGCCTACTATCACTTAAGAATATATCAAGGGTTAAAGACTTAGTGTCAACAGGATTTGGAAAAACTTGTCCATGCCTTTATCTTCAGTAGACTTGACTACTGTAACGGGGTCTTTACAGGTCTCCCTAAAAAACAATCAGACAGCTGCAGCTGATTCAGAACGCTGCTGCTCGAGTCCTCACTAAGACAAGAGACGGGATCACATCACTCCAGTTCTGAAGTCTTTACACTGGCTTCCTGTGTCTCAAAGAATTGATTTCAAAGTACTCTTGCTAGTTTTATAATCACTTAACGGTTTAGGTCCAAAATATATTGCTGATCTGCTACTACACTATGAACCACCCAGACCTCTCAGGTTCACTGGACAGGTCTGCTTTCTGTCCCCAGAGTCAGAACTAAACAGGGTGAAGCAGCTTTCAGTTTCTATGCTCCTCATATCTGGATAAACTCCCAGAAACCTGTAGATCCGCTGCTACTCTCAGTTCTTTTAAATCAAGCTGAAGACCTTTCTATTTGATGCTGCCTTTCTTTAAATGATAATCATTTCTTTAAATTTCTTATGCTGCACTGTAAATTTATTCTGTGTTTTATGTTTCTCTTTGTTTTTAACTGTCTATTCATGTGTTTTCCGGTTTTTAATGCTGTGATTTTAACTGTTTTTACTTGTGTTTTATCTGTTTAACTGATTTTGTGTAAAGCACTTTGAATTGCCTTGTTGCTGAAATGTGCTATACAAATAAAGCTGCCTTGCCTTGCCTTGCCTTGCCTTAAAGCATTAAGATCAATTTCCAAAAGATGATTTTTATTTTATTCCTCTTCTTAGTCAACTTAAGCAAGTGTTCCTATACTCATGAGGAGGACTGTATCAGAGAAATCACTGCTACCATTATATAAATTACTTAATACCATATGCATCATTTGCCTGTTTTCAATCTGATTGGGATTGTTACTAAGGACCACATTAAAAGTGCCTTTATTAAATTCAATATATTTAATTCTAATAAACCTGATGCTGGGCAGTTTTAGACTCTTTATCCTCATGTGGAAAGCAAAGGAGCGTAAAACACTATTTTGGAACTGTGATCTCACAATGTGAGAAAATATTAGTTAAATTGTTTGATGGTGATAGCTCAACAAGAAAAGTTGTGATAAATCCTAGTTAAGAAGGCCTCCCACAGTTATGTGAGACATGTTAAACTTCACAAGATTACTGCTGTAAACAGATTTTAAAAATCCAATACACCTGTAATATTAATATATATTATTTTAGCCTATTTAATAAATACATTATTGGCTGCTTTGATCGTAATCCACTGTACTGGACTTGCTGTGAGCCATTAAAAGGTAAGATAAATACAAATTAGAGGCAGAAAGCCACTGAGGGAGGCGGAAAGGTAAAATCGTGTTGGCTGTTATTGCAATGCTGCTCTCTTGTCCTGCACTGCAGTGGTTCTGAACAGAAGGCGCTTGTAAAAGGACTTTATACACACTGCTTTCTGAACATAGGCCAAAGTTGTCGACTTTCTCTCCCTCTCTTCACACCTACTTTTCCCAGATGTTAAATAGCTGATGCAATTTCCTCTGACGGTGTGATGAGTCAGCAATGATACATCAGTGTCACTCTATTTTTAGAGTTTTTCGCAGACCCTCACCATAATTTTGCACGAGCAAAACGATCAATCCCATAATTAAAAAGGTGACCTACTGTCTGACTCGTAAGTGCATAAAAAGGGCTGTGTGTCTTAGCTACAGAGTCCTTGATGGTTTTGAAATGTTAATAATTTATAGTTCAGTAGTTTAGTTATTTTGGAAAAACATTTATTAATTACAGCTTTTGATTTATTTTTTCAGTTAATTTAAAAGTAACTCAATATATCTGAATCTTCAGAGAATAACTTGTCTGTTATTTCTCCAAGGGGCGACTGGAAACACTTAGAATAATCAGAATAAACACCTAGAGGAAATATTAGAATAAAGCACAAATGACTATGGCATACACTGCTCTTCAAACACTTCCAGGGATTGTGGTGTTCATTGCGGTGTCAGTCTGTCCATGGGGTGTTGTGCCTGGATAAAATGCCAGCCATGCAGAATGGTAATGTGATGTCAACAAGGCAGGCCAAGTCATGTCAGGCTAGACAAGCTCTGCTGCTGAGTTAGCTGGCAAACAGGAAGAGAACATCTTCAATAAATGAGACTGTTTTTTTTCAATACACATTTGTCTTAGTTTTAAAACACTGTCTCAGCTAATAATTTTTTTGTGCATAACATAAATGGTTGAATATAACAAAATCAGTAGAATTTTAGATAGAAATTGGTAGAAAATGTCCACTTAAGAACAAAGAGCTAATGAGGTGTAATGTATGCTGGTTGCATTGGATGCAGGTTTTATCATGTGTATGAAAGTAATTATAAGAAATGGTGATGGAGCAGAAAAGATAATACTCTTGCATTCATTAATTTGTCCGCGAGAGGTATACAATTGCCACATTCACGCCCATATAGTAGTGTGTTACAGTACAATAGATAACAAAATCCCATCATTAGCATCAGATCTTAGAAATATGCATATGATGGATTCAGTTTATTAGATGATCGAATAATTTACAAAAGACCTCAGTGTATGTAACCTGCCCACCCCATAACAGCTCTCTGAGTCGTCTCAGGTCACTTCCATCAGAATCCCGGGAGGAGGGGGAGGGAAATGAAAGGTTGCGGGGTGAACAAGGTGAGGTCTCCCAGGTGTTTTCAGGTAGTCACTAAGGACCATGGGGCCCAAAGGTGCTGCTATTTCATCAATCAGCAGAGTTGTCTGACAGACATATAGATCCGCATCTCACAGAGACCATGGTAACCTTTTTGAAACTAAGAGATTTATTGGGTTCTTTGTTATAACATATATCCGGATGTGTCTGGGGTTAAACATTTTATCTTTTTAATAGACAGATATGTAAAAACATTTTCTTTTTTTAAACCCTGAAGAGTCAAACTGTA
>NC_045735.1:9274245-9275847 GCF_008692095.1 Etheostoma spectabile | reverse complement strand
TTTAGAAGGACTGATTTTTACTTTTTAAGGTCATTTCTCTGCAGTGCAGCCAAACATATCTGGTGTCCATATTATCTGATGTAAGAAAACCTTGCATAATAAAGTTTGAAATATCCTTCAGATACCATGTCCAAATATGAGAGGGGATTGAATCAGCATTCCTTTGGGCTTGTTTCCCTTTCTTGTACTACTGATCTCTGTTATGCCTCAAATCCATGCCCAGAAATGAAATAATACATCTTTATACTATCATGGTTTCCACTTAAGTCTGACCACAGATCTGAATGTTGAATTGTGGGAAAGCTCTTTAAACAAGTTTGAGGTCTAAACATGACCTTCAAATAATGCACTGAAATAATTTCAGGCGGTGGGTTTTGATTGTATCATGATTTAAAATGTTTTTAGTAAAGCTTTTAGATTAGTCCATAAAGCAAACCTACTGAGAATGAGACCAGATATAAACAGGTCAGGCAGACTGTCTTACCTGTGTGTCGCATCAGCTGGCTGAGGCAATAATAATCTGATCCTCGGCGCACACACAACAGTGGGGCATTTAAGTTGATATGCCAAGGTTGCTGAACTGAGTGTGTGTGTGTCTTGACACTACAGTACACACATTGTCCCACATACATAGGGGTTTGTAACTTTCTGTCTGTATCTAAAGATGTTGTCAATTTAAGATGTGCCATAGTTCCACAGTGCATAGCAGATGAGGACCGTAATAAACCAGCTTGATTCCTTGATGATGAGCAAAGTGTATATGGTAATAAACTCTCTGAAGGTCAGCAGCCAGGATGACACCATGTGCTCCATGTAGTTAAGTTTGTACAGAGTTTACTGCTATTGTGCTCTGCTGCTCTTTGAAGATCTTATGGAGAAATTGAAGTTGTGCTTGTCAAGCCAAATTATACAAATTAATTCTATAAATGACCGTTTTTACCTTGGTTTTGGCACCATTTAGTTGTTTTGCATTAATTGAAGCTTTCTTTGTCAATTCTAATTAGTCATAGGGGATTTACAAAAAAAATGAATTGATTATTTATGTGTCTGCAGTGGGAGCTGCTGTGGTCCCTCATCCTCCTCTTTACTTTTTGTCTGCTGCTGGTCTGGTTCTACTTCTGGTGGGAGGCACATAACGACTACAATGAGTTCAACTGGTGAGTACACAGCCAAGCGGAGTGCTCCTGTGTGTTGTCAGGTCAAATTGGAGCCAGACGCCGTTCACCATATTGTTTTGGCTGTAAAAAAAAAAATTCTATCCATGCGGCTTGTTGATTTCCTAAATTGTCAGTTTAATCCATCCTCTGCCTTAATCTGAGCAAAGACCACCCGGCCCTCCACAGATTACACCATTACATAACAGAGATGGCTTGCCCAACATTTTCTAAACTGTAAATGACTTACCCTCATGCCGCTTTTTATATAAAATGGACATATGGATATATGATGGACTTATATTATAGTTTCTTCAAAGTAGCCACCCTTTGCTCTGATTACTGATTTGCACGCTCTTGGCATTCTCTTGATGAGCTTCAAGAGGTAGTCACCTGACAGTCTCCCAGAGATGCTCAGCATTGTTGGCCCTTTTGCCTTCACTCTGCG
>NC_045735.1:9273849-9274235 GCF_008692095.1 Etheostoma spectabile | reverse complement strand
CACCCCAAACCATCTCGATTGGGTTTTAGGTCCGGTGACAGGAGGTGCAGCACTCATCACTCTCTTTCTTGGTCAAATAGCCCTTACACAGCCTGGAGGTGTGTTTTGGGTCATTGTCCTATTGAAAAATAAATGATGGTCCAACTAAACGCATACCGAATGGGATGGCATGTTGCTGCAGGATGCTGTGGTAGCCATGCTGGTTCAGTATGCCTTCAATTTGGAATAAATCCCCAACAGTGTCACCAGCAAAGCACCCCCACAACATCACACCTCCTCCTCCATGATTCACGGTGGAACTCTGTGTGGTATTTATCCGGTCTCTAATCTGAGCTGCTGTTAACTTGCTGCTGTTAACTTGCGATTTCTGAGGCTGGTGACTCGGA
>NC_045735.1:9251432-9273839 GCF_008692095.1 Etheostoma spectabile | reverse complement strand
CTCAGCAGCAGAGGTGACTCTTGTTCTTCCTTTCTTGGGGTAGTTCTCATGTGAGCCAGTTTCGTTGTAGCGCTTGATGGTTTTTGCAATTGCGCTTGGGGACACATTCAAAGTGTTCACAATTTTCCAGACCGACTGACCTTCATTTCTTAAAGGAATGATGGCCACTCGTTTCGCTTTCCTTAGGATTGGTGCTTGCCATAATCTGAAATTCTAACGAGTTGTCCAAATAAGGGCTGTGGCTGTGTAGCCAACCTGACTTCTACACAACACAACTGATGGTCCCAACTCCATTAATAAGACAAGAAATTCCACTAATTAACCCTGACAAGGTGCACCTGTGAAGTGAAAACCATTTCAGGTGACTACCTCATGAAGCTCATGAGACAACAAGGGTTGCAGCACTATCAAAAAAGCAAAGGGTGGCTACTTTGAAGAAACTAGAATATAAGACATGTTTTCAGTTATTTCACACTTTTTTGTTAAGTACATAATTCCACATGTGTTCATTCATAGTTTTGATGCCTTCAGTGATAATCTACAATGTAAATAGTCATGAAAATAAAGGAATGTGTGTGTGTGTGTGTGTGTGTGTGTGTGTCACATTTTCAGGCTGTTATTGATTATTATCATGTCATTCTTTGATTATTGTCAACTTAAAAGACATGGTTTTGTTTGAATAAACTAATTTTTTTTTTTTAGATTTTTAGACTTGCTTCTCCCAGGTCTTCACACCTGTTAGTAATGATGAAATGCGGGTGAGCTGTCCTCAGTATGAGAAGTGTTATTCACTCTGGTTCCTGCAGGTTCCTCTACAACCGCTCTGGGGAGTGGAGTGATGGCACTGTTCCCATCCTGGCCACCACCGCTGCTGGCTTCACCTACATCGCATTTTTAATGGTCAGTCTTACTTTAAGTATTCACTGTAGTGTGTTAAACATGTGGTGTTCATCATAATGCCTCTGTAGTAATTTTGCTGCTGTTCTTGTTGTTTGCATGTGTTTCCAGACATAGTAACTAGACCATGGAGATGTTAAGCAAGTTGAGATCTGTGACGCAGCAGACTTATTTCAGAAAGTTGTACCCTTATGTGTGTGTTTCTCTTTTCAGGTTTTAGCACTTTGCCACGTTGCACTTGGGCAACAATTGAATTTACACTGGCTCCATAAGGTAATGTGACTGTGTTAGTGTGGGTGGTGAAAATTGGGAGGTGGAAGGGGGTGGGCGATTTTTACAATTGTATCTGTATTGCGTGTGTGTGGTGGGATGTGTTTGTACACTAATCTGTTGGCCTGGTGCATGCGCATGTGCTCATTCATTGCTGATGAGCTGAACTTTTAATGAACTTACAGTTCTAATCATGTTGTCTCAGTAGGGTTGTGAAAACACAGTAAATGCCCTGGTCTAAAATGCTATCAGCAAACCAAATACATGGGACAAACATTGTTTTGGATGTGAAAGGGCTAGGAAGCCATTGGGGTTATTCTGTGGTGTGGGTGTGTGGGTGAATGCGTGCATGTATCCAACGTGACAGCCTCTCTGAATGTTTTGTATCTCTCTGTCTACACAGATAGGAGTGGCTGCTGCTCTGTTCACCACCATTGTTGGGGTGATATCTGTCAATCAAACATGGGGGCAAGAGTGGGACGTCATCCCCATCTCCCTGCAGGTCAGCAGACTGAAACACAGTAAAACCCCAAAACCACTTTTGACAACTTGACATCACTGCTGATTCTAAGTTTTAGCAATAAACTGAGCAGGGCTGGATTAATATTTTCGGATACTCGTTGGTTGGGTAGATATTTGATTTTCAATTTCGGGATTTGAATATTCGGGTTTTGTTTAGTTTTTCCTTCATTACTGTCTCAAAGTTGAGACAGATTCAACATTTGGAGTGGCCAGTCATGTAATCAGACGTGTCAGTCAGTTTGGAGGTTGTGTGAGAATACCATGCAGTAAACGGGAAACACCACTGCCTTTATCGCTGCCCAAAAAATTTTTTTAAACACAATGAGGGTAAAAAACAAATCACAAGCTACTGAACTGCGTAGGAGTTTGTGTAACAGCTGACTGTTTCCTGCGGTAACAAAGCACAGTTGCTCCGTCTCCTTTCTTTCTCTGTGAAATGAAGTTGCTTTCAAGTGCAGTCGGAAATGTTGAGCTTTATAAATGATCTGAGAGAAAACAATATTGGGGAAATATAAATTGTACTTTATTGGGGGGCACATCACAAATGTGCAATTCAAGTGACACTGGATCGCTTTTGTTGGTTCCTACAAACAATTATAGGCTAAATGATAACTATGGAGTGGTGAGAAGCTCATAATTAGTGAGTCCCAGTGAGATTATTGCACCACCATGCATGTGTGGTTGGACATGCCTCTACAAATTATAGCTATTATCGCTGAGTAGTGATACCATTGTCTTCTTTACCCCAGATAATGTCTGTTATTCCATGCCTCTTGGTCTTTATTTTTGTTTCTCTTCTCTTCTGCTCACTGTCATCTCTCTTAAAACCCTGATTCTCTTTCCCTTACCTTTTTTCTTCCCCCATCCCTCTTGTCTCTATATACATTTTTTTTCTTTGTGTCCTGCCTTCATCTTCTCGTATCTACCCCACATCTCTGTCCAGGCCACAGGTCCGTTCCTGCACATAGGGGCTCTCGCTGCGGTCACAGCTTTGTCTTGGATTGTGGCTGGACAGGTCGCCCGCACAGAAAAAACAAGTATGCTTCCTTCAACACAGACAAAATACAGGTTACTCTTACCTGCTGTACCCGTCTGCCACACACATACAGGCACAGGAAGAGTGGTGAATGATTAACACTATGTAGACATAGGCCAGGACCTCCTCACAGGGTGTCAGAGATAACAAACATTCCTACGGGCTCATGTGATGTTTTCCAACCAGGACACCTTGGATTGTTTTCTCCTCGAGTACAGGAGCTCTTAGTGTATATTCTACTCTCTGCCACTGGCGTCTGTACAATTAATTTGAAAGTATGTGTCAATTATATATCAGTTGTATTGTCTTCTGAAGACATAGGCAGGTAGCAATATTGATTATATAAATGCAGTCAGTAATGTAAATCAGGACGTTTATTCAGAAGTAACACTCTAAATCAACCTGAAGATACATTTAGCAAAGAGGATTTTACTTCCAGAGAGTTGCATAACTGTATTGTTTATGAATGCCCTTATATTAGTCAAGGCAGTTTGTACTTCGTACTAGAGATGTTCCAATACCAGTATCTGTATTGCTTCCGAAACGGCCTAAAACACTGGGATTGGTTTCGGGAAGTATTGGAGTTTATACACCAATCCGATACCACGTAATAAAACACTAAAGAAAATCTACTTTAAAGTAGTTTATTAATGTTCTTTTTCTGTTATAACTGACTGTCAAACTGGATAAAAAAAGAAAGTTCTGTGGCATTCAGTGTTTGTGTTTGTTCATGTTTCACAAAGTTTAACCTGAGCCAACCCAACAACAAATATAGAAATTATATCAAATCCATACAGAGATAATAGTATACAGTTGTTAAAAAAAAAACTAAAACAAATAAAATATATGACACACCAAAATTGGATCAGTACTCGTATCGGCCAATACGCAAGTTTGGGTATCAGAATTTGGCATCGGGAAGCAAAGAAGGATATCGGACAATCTCTACTTTGTACTGTGGAAGACATTTAAACCTAATAAAAGTCATAGTCCACATTTTCTGCTGTTGAAGAGACTTGATGAGTGGGAAAGAGCTGGGCCATACTTCTCCCACTTAAGCATCTCTGCTGTAATGCAGAGTGGAATGAATACCAAAGAGGATGTGAGGGTGTATTTGTGTGGATGAAGGCTGCGAGTCTCCTGTGTGTAACAAGAGTTGTCTACTCAACCCCACCCCGGAGCTGACCTTGAAACAAATACTTTCCTGTGTGTGTGTGTGTGTGTGTGTGTGCATGCGTGCATGTGTGTGTCCGTCCACACTCGCAACCTTCATTGCTCACTTACACCATGTTGGATACAGGGGAATGTGTATCTCCTTGGCCCCTGATGTCAGTGTTATGTTGCCACTGTGTGTAGCTATAAACAGTACTGAATATTTACATTCTTTGAAAACTAAGACTTCTAGATTGCCCAAATATTTTCTTTTTGGTTCAGATGAAAGTATAACAGATTTTAAAACATTTTCTCTTTGGTTTTACAAGTCAATTTCTGTCCATGCTTAGGATGATTAGTAAAAGAGACAAACTAGCTTGGCATATGAACTGTATTAGTCACTGGTCACCCAAGTGAAGCTGATTAGGATGTTATTGTATATGATTTTTCACCATGGCAATTATTTGCCAAAAAATAAGTCCTGTTTTTATATGTATGTAAATTAAATAGAGATATTGAAAGCAATAATTTGTTTGCATATTTTTAATTATATTTACAAGTCTTTTGTACAGATCAACCTAATATAAAGGTTAATTAGTGAGCTTTAGAGGAGCTGGTCAGCTGATTCTGGATAGCTAGGCTAACTGTTACCTTTGCTTCCAGTTATTATGTTAAGCTAAGCTAACCAGCTGCTGGCTGTGTCATTTTACCATACAGACATAAGTGTTGTGCCAATCTTCTCATCTTAGTCTCACCAAGAAACTGAATTAGCGTATTTCCCAAACTTTCAAACTATTTCTTTTACCTCTGTATTTACAACAGCTGTGACTATCTTACTGTCTGTCTGCTCCCAGTGTTTCAGGTAGTGGTCGTGCTGCTTTATCTCAGTGCGTTACTGGGACTGTACGTGGTGCCCCTATACATCACCTCCCCCTGCATCATGGACCCCACCACCCTCAAACAACGTCCTGATGTCATTGGCCACCAGGGAGCCCCCATGGTGAGTCAGCTGATGTCTACCATCCAATCAGAATGTGGTATAAGGAAACAGGCCACTTTATAAAAAATTGTATTACATAAGCTTTCACACTGCCCCACACTTTTAGCTACATTAAATTGGCTTCACAGAGGGCAAAACCCAGAAGCTCAATATGAAGATACAGACACTAAGCCTCTCACAATATGAAGCCTTAAATCCAGAGTGTCAATGACCATTTTATTGTCATTTGATGAAGGCAGAGGAAAAACTGTGCTTCCCTTATAGATATTTGTTCCCCATGTTTTTTATTAATTTTCTTCTCCTGCACTTCCCAGGGCTATTCTAGTATATTAATGACCTTGTGGTCGTGCAACTGAAAATAGTCAGTCCACAAACATAACCCAGTGGGAGCCTGGAGATCTCACTGCCGGCTCTATGGCGGGGATGTATTTTCTGTGATATTTTGTATAGTTCTGTCTGGCAAAGAAAAAGCCCTGGCAGCGTGTTGGGAAAGAACATCAACTATAGATTGCTTATGATCAAATTCACTACTGTCTCCTTAGCTGTTTTCTGTTTCTCTTACTCACAGATCCAATTTACTACAGTGTTAAAATGCCTGTTGGAGCCTGTTAAGTATGCACCGGAAGGCCACATTACAATCTCATTTATGCACACCATAGCACATGCTTTTTATATTTATATTTTGATGCTTGGATTATTGTTTAATGTACTTGGCACAATGTCTGGCTCAGTATTGAGTATTTGGCTTTGTATGCAAACTTTGTAGAGAAAATGAAGGTGGATTCCTGGTTACTCAGTTACTCACACGATTCAGAACATATCCTCTTCTTTTTGGTATTTGTGTAAAGCGATTGATCCTTACAGTGGAATCTAAAACTGGGTGTGGCTCTGCAAGGCTGTGAGAAACTTGGTCACATGACTGGACTCTGTTTCCCAGAAGGACTCGTATGGATTACAGCATCATTCCGATCCTATGTGTTTCCCTGTCATTAGCTTGACTAACAGGGTATTATGGGAAGATGCTTATCTAGTAAGTGATGATTAACCTATTGATGTGCTCTTGGTCATAACCTTGACTTGAAGAGCAACCCACAGCACTGCTCTATTACATCTCACAACAATCCTTTGTGTTCAGAGGAAAGAGTCTTTTTTCACATACATCCGCAATAAACCTTGTGTGTGTCTGTCTGTATT
The DNA here is from genome assembly GCF_008692095.1 of Etheostoma spectabile. Classification (NCBI taxonomy): domain Eukaryota; kingdom Metazoa; phylum Chordata; class Actinopteri; order Perciformes; family Percidae; genus Etheostoma; species Etheostoma spectabile. Next base: position 9,267,768 of record NC_045735.1, on the reverse strand, counting down.
TGTCTCTCGCTCCAGCTTGCTCCAGAGAACACACTGTGGTCCTTCCAGCGAGCTTTGCAGATGAATGTCACTGGGTTTGAGGCTGACGTGGCTATCAGGTACATATACGATAAATACAGCAAATGACTTGTCATGACATGTCAAAGAAAGGGGTATTTTCTGCCTCACTGTTTGGTTTCCTTTCACAGATTATGAAAACATTGGTTTACCAAGAACATCTTAATTATCCTTATTAGAAACAAGCTCACAGTGGGCTACATATTGCCTTACCAATCAAAACATGATGTGTTGCTTTGGTTAACTCTCTACTCTAAATATTAGACAAAAATGTAACATTGTAACATTTGCGTAGTTCAAACAAATTATTGTCATCAAGAAGTAATTCGCAAAGCAATAATATTCCTTCAACTGATCTGCTGTGATGCAACAGCAGATCAGTCTTTCAGCAGGCATTATATATAAGCATGACATCACAAACATAATGGGAGGTGACAGGCTGCATTCAGAGAGACACACTTGGAAGAAGAAGAGATGATGTGGGGGGTGGGGTACTGTATGCCCATGGTATATTAGGTGTACATGTCAACTCATGCATGTGCAGTGATGGAGGATGAGTGATTGTGTTGAGGTGGGGGATTGTGGCTTTGTTGGTGCAGGGTGTGTGTTAGTAGTTCGCGGCTGTGTTTTGTAGTGTGTTTACTGTCATCGTCAATTACTCTAGCATCTTAATAGCCTTAGACTCTTCCTGTACAAGCAACTATGTGTGTGTCCGTGTGTGTGTCCGTCCCTACACGTTCATTCTAAACAACCCAGAAATATTTAGTCCAGACTTGCAGTGTATGCAGTATGTGCAGATTCTCACTAGAGGAGCTCTGGCCGCTGTAAAGATTCACTATGGAGTGTGCAAACTCCAGATAACTGATCAAGTATATCTACATAAAAGTGAAAGACAACAAGGAAACTAAACAGACATAGTCAGGTAGAGGTGTGTGTGTGTGTTGCAGGCCGCTGACAGGTGAGCTCCTGGCTGTGCTGAGTAATTAGACTTGATGACAGCCTGAGCGACAGTTACTCCACTCCTGTTGCAGATCACACATACAATATACCAACATCATTTTATTTATGCACTACTTATTTCAGTTTATCATTTCAAGATTTTTACTGATGAACTTTGTATAAATAGTACATTTATGCCAGATAAATGTATTTTTGGAATTATCGGTTTGCACATACACATACAAACACTCCTATCCACACAGGAAAATATTTTATTTCAGTGACAAATTTGAATAAGCAAATATTTATTGAGGATTTGTCTTGTTGGCTTGTTTCTACTGCATAACAAAAAGAGAAGTGATTTGGTATTCAAATATTGAGCAGCAGCATTTTCTTTTCTGTTTTTCTTTTACTAAGAATTGCATAGTATCAGCAGATTTCACTGAGAAACAGCATTTAAGAAAACAAAAAAAACTCAATTACCCTTTTCTTGTCTTTTTCTAACCAACTCACATCTCTTCTGCTCTTATGTTTGGTCATCCTTTTGAGTCTTTTTTTTATTTATTTTTTTAGCATAAACGTTTGCAGAGTTTTAATTACTATAAAAAGGGGAGCGACAGTAGCAGGGCGGTCAGATGTTTTTGTCGTCAGTGGAGTTATAGAAAATGATACAGATGGACTCTGCTGCCCAACCATGAACATACATATTAGCACTCGGTTCCACCACCCTCTGGCCCATCAGCGTTAAGTTTTCTCTGTTACCACTGTATAATGCTGAATAATATAAACCACCTGACTTGCATATTATAACTCTGCTCCCCTTTCTGAACATTAGCGTGGATGGAGTGCCTTTTCTGATGCACGACCGCACCCTAAGGAGGACCACTGATGTGGAGAAGGTCTTCCCAGACAGACAAATGGAAGACGCCTCATTCTTCAACTGGACAGATCTGCAACAACTCAACGCAGGACAGTGGTTCCTCAAGGTAGCTGTTGTTTGCTGATGGAGCCATTTCAGCTTTGTTTGACAGTGTGACGTGGTGCAGTGATGTGTGATAAAGGCCATTAGCCCATTGAGTCTTGAGTATTCTGGTCCATTTTGGGTTCATCTAAATGCTGAGATCCATTTAGAGATGCTCTCCTGTTTGCAAAGGGGGTCGGGGTCAGCTAGTGCTCTGAAATAATTGTTTGTTTCAACCTGCTTATAGTACAAGTGGGCCAAACAAAATGAAAGGACACTGACAAACGATGTCCAAGAGAATTGAGTAGAAATGCTGCCTGTGCTGGTAATCATTAATTCTTTCCTGCATCTGATATTGCAATATCTTCAAGAAATTACTTGATCCATTGTTGTATCAGTGTTCTAGTTTTACTTGCATGTGTGTAAATGCATTTGTTTACATTCTGTTACTAAAGGAGAGAATGTGGGGCGAGATGCAGTGATGTTCAGTAGATACATTGCTTTCCGTGCACTGTGCTACTTTACGGTGTTCTACTTTTATCCTTCTACAGTACCCTCCAATCACATATTTGTTTTCTACAAACATATCTACTCACTCAAAAACTGCAATGGCAAGTGTTTCTTCTAATCTGTAAACAAAACTGTAGTTCATTGTGGCTGGAGATTGCATTCTAAAAAAACCTTACTACTTACTTGCGTAATTATGACAATTCACTGTCATAGTCTGATTTCTATATGCCCTAATCTGTCATGATTTTTGTAATAGCATTTCTATTCTATCTTTTAGTCAGGAAAGAGAAGCGCATCACAATGATTTATCTCCTTCTCCTGTGGGTTTTGACGAGGTGCAAAGGAGTAGTGAAACAAGAAAAGACATGAAGGAAATGAGGGGGAAAAAAATCCTACTATTTTTATTTCCTGTAGGCATTGTCCAACCACTCTATAGTACATAAAATGGATGGAGTTTAACTACCGCATTAAGGATGTGTGTGTGTGTGTGTGTGTGTGTGTGTGTGGTGTGTGTGTGTGTGTGTGTGTGTGTGTGTGTGTGTGTGTGTGTGTGTGTGTGTGTGTGTGTGTGTGTGTGTGTGTGTGTGTGTGTGTGTGTGTGTGTGTGTTGTGTGTGTGTGTGTGTGTGTGTGTGTGTGTGTGTGTGTGTGTGTGTGTGTGTGTGTGTGTGTGTGTGTGTGTGTGTGTGTGTGTGTGTGTGTGTGTGTGTGTGTGTGTTTCCAATTTTTTTTTTAATTTCTAGAAGCAGGAGTGTATACCATGTCATCTTGTATTTTAAACTGAAATAGCAGTGACATTACTCCCTGTCAAACACATCTGTGATCTTCATCCTCATGTTCCGTCTCTGTGTTTCAGGATGACCCTTTCTGGACGGTGCACAACCTGTCCCCACGTGAGAAGGATCTAATTGCCAACCAGACTGTGTGCAGCCTAGAGCAGCTTCTAAAGATGGCTTTCTATCATAACAGCACAATGGTTTTCCGGCTGAGGAGGCCTCCTCCAGAGCACCCCCGCTACCACAGCTGGGTCAATGATACACTGCAGGCTGTGCAGCAATCTGAGGTTCCTCAGAGTCTGGTAAGTATATAGGAACCTAATGCTTAGATATGCACAGTCCACATTGTGTCTTGTATTCTCCACATCATGATGCCTGTTTATCTTTTTGAACATACACTATATCAAGCAAATATTGATTTGGTTCAATTGTGAATTCATCTAATAATATTACAAATGCACTCGATAGGCAGTGTTCCCTAGTTCTACTCACGTGCATTCAGACCCTGTCACTTCATTCATGTTGATAACCCAAAGTTTCACAGAGACAAGTGCAACTGTAATCCTGCGCTTTGTGCTGTGTGTAGGTGATGTGGACTCCAGATGAACACAGAGCCCAGGTAAGACAGCTGGCACCCGGTCTGATCCAGACCTCAGTGGAGAAACGGAGTCCTCAATTTCTCCATCAGTACGGCATCAGCAGACTGCTGCTAGATATAACCAGGCCAGCCCTCAGGAAATCAGGTAGGAACCCACACACACACACACACACACACACACACACACACACACACACACACACACACACCGGATACTGTTGTCAGGTTGGCATCTTAACGCATAGATTTATGAACGTGCCTGAATTTGTCCTCTTTCAGAAACTTCTCCCAGAGCAACATCAACCTCACCCTTTACACCATCAATGAGCCCTGGCTGTACTCAGTGCTCTGGTGCAGTGGGGTGTCTTCAGTTTCCTCAGAGGCCTCGCATATCCTGAAAAAGGTGCCTTACCCCATCTGGCTCATGGTAAGGCCCCCCACGGCATACTGTTAGCTTTTTCTTCTTCTTTGCATGGAACTTCTGAGGTATCACTTTGCAATCAAGCACTGTTGTTTGCAAAATATCTTTTTATTTTGTTCTTGCTCTCTGTTTGTGGATAAAGTTTGAGTTTCTGTGTGGCTTTCTTTGTTCCCTTTTCTGTTCAGCCATAGTCTCTCTATGTGCCCATTCTACCCCCCAGCCTGGAAAAGATCTGCTTGGTAACAGGTTTTTAAAAACAAATGTAATGACTTTCATAAACCCACCTATAGGTGGAATCAGTGTAGATGGTATTAGATGACAACCTGCCTCCTTCAGATGCATAGCCTCTGCATGACTAAAATATATTTTAACAGTTGATTAGACAAGAAAGCCTAGCCTTTAAACTGAACTCATAACATTTATTTCCTGCACTGAGCATGCTATCTTCTTTATTCATATCAGCACTCATCCTAGGTCCCAGTGTATTAGAAAGACCAGCATCATCACTGTAGTGTGTTCTGTAGTGCATGACTCATGCTTTTCTAGTTCGTCTCCTGAAACCTCTCAACATGGGTAGCTCCCACACTGTGCCTCTGTGGATTCATTTTACCCACCTTGCTTGGGCAGCGGGCCTGCCTGGTCTCCCCGTCTGGAGCACCATACGGGGACTCTGCATGACAACATGTGGACATGACCCCGGCACCCTGCTGTGGTTCAGGGAGAGTTTAAGCTGCCGTGGCATTTGCAGTGCTGTCTGTTAGTGTCAACTATAAATCTAAGGCTCCGTTCTTACCAGGTATTAACATCGTCATGAGTGATCCGAATACAGGTGGACAGCTCTAAGTAGGGCTGGGCAATAGGGAGAAAATCAGATATCACGATATTCTTGACCAAAAACCTCTATTGATAGCGCAGCAATATTCTAGGGTTGACAATTAATACTTTAACAAAATATATTCACACTTCGATCTTAAATAAATAATTCTCTATAATGTGGACATAATGTCTAAGTGTGAAAAAGTCAAATAATAGAAAAGCTAAAACAGTCTGGTAAGTTTAGAAAGTACATCACTTTACTGCAATGCAGCCTTTAAAACCAGGAAAAGACAACCCTTATGTCATATTACAATAGTACGATATCCAAAATCTAAGACGATATCTAGTCTCTGATCATGATATCGATATATAATATTGATATATTGCTCAGCCCTAGCTCTAAGAACAGGTGTGAATGCACCTAGGATGCATTGAGGACACATTGAGATGCAGTCCATCAGACCACATACTGTATGTCCACATTCTGTTAGCGGTGTGTACGGTAATGTGTCCTAGGCCACATTAAGGACCGCCTACTCAACTGTAAGCAGAACTACATACTCATTCAAGTATTTCTCATGTCATGGAAACCACAGAGAGTGAATTGTGTGTTTGTCATACTATCGGTGATGTGTTTTTGTTCTGGTGCTGCCTGCACAATCCCTCGAACTTGCACAAATTCCCGAATATGTAGGATATCACTACAGACATTCCCGTTTTTTACGTCACGTCTGCTGTTGCAATTTAGAAGCAGACGAGCCTTAGTGGTCAAAGGTTACATTTCCTATAGATTCTTCACAATAAACATGTTTTTATTTGAAAGCTTTTATTATGAAGTAGCCAAATCAGAAAAATGTTTGGTCTTCATCGGCAGTAACGTAACATAACTCCTATAAGCGAATATAAAACGGTAAAATAAAACGGATATGGAAACTAAACTTTAATCCACAGAGTTTCAGTTAGAAGCTGCCTACGCAAGAGCCTGTATTTTTTCTTTTTAAATTTGTATTTTTATTGTTGAAAACATATGACAAAAAGAAAAATAGTGTGACATATATATAGAAGATAAAAAGAATGTATTGTTGACATATATCACCACCCAGTGGCGGATTTTGCCATGAACTTGTGCATGTGTGTTTCCAGAGACCAGATGAATACTGCCTGATGTGGGTGTCTGTGGACCTCATCTCCTTTGCGGTAGTCATAGGAATATTCATCTTCCAGAAGTAAGTACAGCCACTGAATGATACTATAACTGTAGCAAATCATAGTGAGTTCTTACGCAAGGCTTAATGTTTCTCAACCTTGTCTGCTGCTGTAAAAACACTGATCTTCTTCTGTTTTTTGTGTGTGTCTCTTTCACACATGTGGAGTACATACCACCAATTATTGCCGATTTTAACAAGCACCCTTCACTTACATCTCCAAATCAGTGTGACAGGGGTTGGGGAAGGGGTCAGACAGAGAAATGGAAATTCAGCCTTTTAACTCAGTAGACCTCTCTCTGTCTGGAATGATCATTAAAAGCTAATGGCTCATACATTTTTTAGATGTTCCCTTGTGTTTTGATCCCTTTTTTAAAATAATTTTGCCAATAATAACCTTCAAAGAAAAGGGTAGAAAGGACAGAAAATGACATGTACCGTATGTGCTATGTAATTTTTACAAGCTGTTATGATGTATTGTTTGCTCTCCCCTTGCACCTCTGTGTTGTTAAGGAGAAGTACTTTGTATGAGCGTGTCTTCTATTAGCAGAGATGTGTAAAGCATTTCCAGTCCTCCAGTCTTTCTCCTTTCTGTTGGAGTGGTTTTGTTTGTTTCTGTGACAACTCCAGAGAAAGATGGCCTATCCTCTTGTCATCTCTGGGATGGAGGGCAGCTATCTTTTCTTTTTCTTTTTTACGGTCCGGTGCAGGTTTGCTCTGCTTAGCCGAGCTCTTCAGTAGCTTCTGCTGGCTTCTAAACTGACCTTTCTTGTCTCCCGCCTTCTTTTGTCCTTTTTTGTCCTTCTGCTTCTTCCTCGTCCTCTCTTCTCTGCCCGATGTGCATGCTCTTCTCCTCCTCTGCTGCATTCTGGCATCTTGCCTCAGCTATCACATGATCAGGTAACTGGGGCACCTCATCTGACCCAAAGTTTTCTCTCCTTTCACCGTCATTCACTATCTTTATCCATCGTTCTTTAATGATGCAGTCCTCGGCCTTCTCTATATCTTTTTCCATTCTTTCTCTTTTTTTGTCGCTCTTTATTTTGACATCAAATTTCATCCAATGTTTCACTCCACCTTACTATTGTCTTTCTATATTATTTTTCTCTCTCACTTCTCTCTGTCTCACCTGGATCGTTGTACTGCACTGCTGCCACTTTCCCATAGAGAGAGGAGCTCACGTCTTTGTCCCTGTGGGCTTAATAAAACGAATGCTTTCTGCCCACACAGCACAAAATACCCCCAACATTAAGTCGCCCATGAGATTTTAATGAATTATTCATCTTATTAAGCCAAAAGACTAAATGTCCAAAATGAAGCATGGATATGCATTCATCAGGGGAAGTGCCTCCGGATTGGCGTTTATTGATGCTGATGAACTTAAGAGCTTGCTTGTTTGCATTTCTGTTTCTAAATGCCTCTGTGCATTAGTCCCACTTCATTGGGAGTAATGCTCTTCAGTTAAGTTAATTGACATTTTCATTAAAGCAAAGACGCAGTTTTCCCAAACAGGAAATTAATTCCTCTGCCTTGACACACAAAGCTAGGTCTAGGGAGTGAGCTGATGTGGAACTAACAAATGTTGATTACATAAACACAGAATAAAACAAAATGATCTGTATTTAATTATATTTGACTAATTTTAAATTCTAACGAATTTTCAATAGATATAAAATGACTGCAGGCCAGGGTAAAAGTATAAACCACTATTCTAATAGTTCTATCAAAAAAGAAAATACATAATTTATTTAGCATTTCAATTGTAACTATTAGTTTTATGAAAGGTGATGTGTCATTCAGTAATGTCCAACAGATTACGCCATTAATAAAAAACAATTTTAGGGTTGCCAGGTTGTTACAAATCCCTTTTGATTGATTGGACCATTTGACCACGTACCTTATGAGTTTTTAGTATGTTTTTTATTAGTATGTATTAATGGATTACATTCAGGAATGGGATTGCTCAAAGAAGAATTAATTCAACAAGTTTTTTTCCCGTAAAACAGAGTTAGACATGCACACAAACTCCATAGGTCCGTCTAAACATGTAGATGTCATCCCTCTATGGACCTTACCCTGAAATGCATATTGCTAGCGGAGGTAGCAGTATTAAGTGAAATCATTGTTGTCTTAAGAAGATCTCTGACCTAAACCTGTGACTCCGCAGGTATCGGATGAGCGGTATGCGCAGCTACAACCCTGAACAGATCATGCTGAGTGCTGCAGTCGGGAGGTCGAGCCGAGACCTCAACGTCATGAAGGAGAAACTTATCTTCTCTGGTAAGACCATCACACTGAGACGAGAGTGGACATGTTTGTGTGGTGTCTGTTAGTTGGGCTCCAGAAATGGATTCCTCTCTTTGTGCTTCACGTTTGATTTACAAAACATCTGTCAACTCAAAGACGAAGAGTGAGCCATTTCGAGTTTCAGGTGTCCGGCTAGCATGTCTCTGCATCCCAGCATGCATCTGTCTTGAGTGTCTGTGAATGTCTCGCTCCTCCTCTTCCTCTTCCTACTCTTCCTCTCCTCCCTGTTGAAGGTCCTCCCCAGTAGCGGCCTGTGTGATGTGCACCACCTCCTGTCCATGCTACCACCTCCTCCACCAGCAGTGACTTCTTCCTTTTATTCCATGCATCCATTGCATCCTTCGTTACCTGCCACTTCTCTGCCTACTATGCCCTTCTCCCCTTCATCCATCCATCCATCCATCCAATCCTTCATGCACCAAGCCTCCCCCACCACCCTCCACTGGAGACACCTTCATGTATAGGGGGGCTAATAGAAGCCCCAGTGTGTCTAGACAGCCTCTAGTGCTGGGGGTCAAAGGTAAGCCATCATCAGTGCCAGCTGTTTGAGGCTCTCTATTGTTTTCCCATTCATTTTTCTTTTACTTTTTCACTCAATATCTTTTAATTTTGTCATCTCTTGGACCAAAGCTGAGTGTTTTCTTGCAAACTGATGTGTGAAAGTAATCCTCACACAGTTAACTGATTTTTTTCCTTTATCCTTTGCCGCCCTCCAGAGGTGGGGAATGGAGTCGGCAGTGCTGAAGAGCTGTACACGGACAATGGCTACGACTACTACACCAATCAGGGCATTAGCCAATGATTGGGACTGGGCTAGAGTGAATCTGCTAGAGCAAGATGGAGACGACAACGCTCTGTGTTCACATTATTCCTGTTCTAGTCTGTGTAATGTCTGATCTCCTCCTCTGTCCTAGTGAAAAACCGACAGACTGCTGAATCGGATGGAGAAAAATGACCACCCAGTTGCTTTGTGTACATTCTGTAAATAGTTTTGTTTGCTATTTAGACATACTGTTTATCACCCAGGACTGCACGCACTTTTTATTAATGGATTTTGCCAAATCTGTGGACTCCTCTCACATTTGAATACCCGAGAAGCCCCTCTGAGTTACCAAGGCCTGCTTTTTTTAAATGTTTCCAGATTCTTGATTATTTTAAGCTCATTTTCCAAAGCAGTTCCTTGTTTTTAAACACTGTTCATGATATTCTTCTCTTCCTGTAGATGAATTTCCTTTTATGAAGAGGCTTTTTACACTGCTTTATTGCAGCATGAGACTAAATGCTAACGGCTCATTATGCTCTTGCCTCCCGTCAGCACTCCATTGTGTTGTTCTTAATAGTACTAACATTAATATTTATATTTAAAGAGAGAAAAAATAAAAAAACATGAATACGCCGTTTACACAATCCTGCCTTTTCCTCCAAGTGAAATATTCACAAGGTGTATGTAAGATAATTATTTCAATAAATGCTGAATGCCCCCCTGCCCTACTTGTGACCAGTGTACATAATGATCATGTTGACTGATATACGTGAGCTGTGCTCCCAGAGCACCAGAAGAACACATGAAAACGGTTTGGGGATGAAGAGTTGTGCTGTTTGTTTATGGTTCATGTGAATGTGTTTGGACTTTATTTTTTTTTAAAGATGTGAACGGTGTATTGTGTTTATTCTGGCTGGGTATATTTTTTTTTACCCCGTGTGCAGTGCTATGTTGAGTGTGTTATTGTACATAAAAGGTGAACCAGTGTGTGAGATGCTCCAGCCAACTAAGCATTACATTTGAACAACGTGACTGATGAATAATTGGTTAAGATGTAAGTCATATCACTTCCTACACAGCCTCTGAACTGCAGTTACCTCTGTGGTATTTTAGTGTTGACAGACGTGTAAAACTGACTGCTGTAAGGTAAATGAAGTGGGTGCTAAATGTGAAAATAAAACTCTAAGCTAATTGAAGGGACGCTACAGGTAACACAGGGTCAATACACAGATTGCCTTTTGTGTTTTCTCTTTGTATTACTGTGCCTCAGAAATAAACATTTAAAAAAAAAAAAATCTGAGCTTTTTAGTTTTTGTTTTTTGCCTAAGGTTTATATGGATTCCCTCTCCTTATCTCTATGTATGGTGAATTAGGGCCATATAATCAGCATTGATCAACACCAGAAAGATCTTAACGTGATGAGCTTAGTTTATGTTGCCCAGAAATACAGTATGAGACTTAATAAAGAAGACAGTGCAGACGTTGAGAAATAGAATTTTAATTGGCTAAATGCAGGTTGTAAACCTTTAACGTCTTTGTCAACTTTTAGGTGGCTAGACTGACATGGAGTACAACATGTTATATAAAAATAGATCATAGTCTCATAATTTTTTATCTCCTGGTAAATGATTTGTACAGTATCAAAGGCAAACATAGCCTCAAATTAGCTTCATCTTTAGTTTAGGCTCTCATATCAATCTCAGTTCAAACATGAATATTTAAAAACAAATAATAGATAAAATAAATACACCTGCTCATGAATGACTTGGCAAAAATAAGTGGCAATTAAAAAAAAAAAAAGAATATAGGTAATTGGTTATATTGGACCCTCTGAACAGAAATGGAAATCATCTCATCCTAAATGTAACACACATTTTCTATCCAATACAAAAGGCACAGTTTTAGTCCTTCCGCGGGACTACCAGTGTTGACCTTCTCTACCTACAGTAGCAAAAGCAGGCTGTTGCTCTTACTTCTGATATGTAGCACAAATATTACATAAGTGTAAAAGTCACTGCCACTTGAACAAAGCAAGCACTATTGCACAAAAAAAAAGGTTGGTCAACACGTGGGCGTCCTCAAAGTGCAGCACTGAGCATGACTGCTGTTAATTCTTAAATAATGCAGTCTGTATTTCATTCAAAGGGAGGGGTGGTGCTAATGATGTAACATCTAACAGTACTGTGTGAATGTTAAGGCTTTCTCCAACATGCACTTCATCTATTAGCTGTGGACTCCGCAGCTCACCAGAGCACCGTATCTATGAGATGAGTAGTCAATGTTGCAGTGAATTTGTTTCAAATGAATTGTATATAAATACGTGTTTATACAAAAGGTCTCCCTATGTTTCTGTCTAAACTATAGTTCAAACAATATAGCAGCTTTCTACACAGGCCCAAGCCCACTGTGTGTCATCCTTCGATGGACAGATGTCAAAACACACATCTTCAAAAAATTAGTAATTTTTGTGGACTTGCCCTGCAAAGCACACGCAAACACAGGCTAGTCTGTAAGTCCTTGAATGTTCCCTGAATTGAACACCATTAAGATTATCTACCATTAATAAGCATCATCAATGAAGCGTCATAGATCAGAAGATACACATTTCCTCAGTATTTGTTATTATTGCTGAAGCTTTGTGTGCAACAAAAGCAGCTGTCACTTTAAAAATGGAAACAGGACTGTCCACTTCTGCAGCTGTTATCAGTCACTATCTGTCAAAGAGGAATGTTTTCAAAACGCAGTCATATCTTGCCTTTCACAGACAAGAGATCACTTGAAAAACCTGAGCATCTTGTATTTCTTCAATCAGGAGTCTTTTGTTGGCAATTTTTTTTTTTTTTTTTTAACTTCAGCAGTTTGTAAATGTTGCACATTAGAGAAGCATGAAACGGCAAGACAGTCTTTGAGGCATCACTTTTTATCTTAATAAATAACCTTGATAAAGATTAGCTGAAGTTCGTCTTGCGCAAGTGTCTGTTAGGGATTTCTATAGCGCTCACTTGTAAAGGCCAGGAGCCGCCCATGATGCCAGCCTGAATGGCCACACCTGTGACCACAGCCAGGTCAGGGTCTACTGATGTGTTGGGCTCCTTCCCAAAGTACTCCCTGACCAGCCTTCTGATCCTCGGGATCCTGGTAGACCCTCCGACCAGAACAATCTCATCCACATCCTCTTTCTCTAGGTGGCCCTCAGCCAACACCGTCTCAACGGGAGCAAGGATCTTCTGGAAAAGGTCCTTGTTGATCTCCTCAAACAGCTCGCGAGTGATCACAGCCTGGAAGAGAACCGGAGCTGGTGCCGAGTCTTCGGGTGACGCGGAGCTGCCATGGGTGTGAAGGTGCAGCGGCACCCTGATGGTGACGCTGGGTTGGAGGGTGAGGTTGAGCTTGGCGGCTTCCACAGCCTGTCGGAGATGGTGGATGTCCTCTGTATGAGTGGGTGGGACGCCAAACTCCTGTTGCGCTCGCTCTATGGTGTACTGGAGCAACCTCTGGCTAAAGTCTTGACCTCCCAGCTTGTTGTTCCCTGCCGAAAAACACAGTCCGCTTGAGATTAGGCTACAGTTCCCTCTGACCCTAACAGCTCTTATTTGGGCAAATGTTGCTTTGCAAAGTTTTGGATTCAAGATGCTAAAATGAAGGCCAATGATTGTCTGAATAGATATTGGAAACACAGACACACGGATTTACTAACTGAATCCAGGTGAAAGTTTCCATATTTTGTTCAACTGTTGAGAGCACAGAATAAAATGATATTTTAAGTCTTCAAAAAAGGTGCAATATGTAATAAATTTACTGTATTAAATCAAAAAGTTGTATTATTGGAGATGTATTTAAAAGATGGAGGCAGGTTAGAGCCCAAAAAGGACACAGAGTTAGCTGATTTCCTCCTGAACAGGTAGGTAAGCATTAGCTTCAGGCTAATTTATCACAGCTACACAGGACGGGACATGTTATGTCATTTACACATTTGTGTATTCACATTATATAGCTAGAGTACCCGAGTTGGTTACTCGCAAAAACAATTGAGACACAGCCAGTAAAGTGATCCCAACTGGTTCTGGCTAATGTTGCCATGCTAACCATGCTAACCCTGCTAACGTTACCGGAGGACCAGGCAAGCGGGCCAAGGTTGTTTACAACGTGTAGCCTGTTCAGCGGCCGTAGCCGACAACAGTGAGTTATTTTAAGCCAAGAAAGGCTGGTTGTAAATGGGGTAGAGATGATTGTGAGATTGCGCTGTTTTTAGCGGTTGTTATTGTACTTTTCGGCTGAGAAAGTGTGTCTGTCAGTCGGGTAGATAGGACGACGAGGTCCTGATGTTTTAGCGGTTGTAGCCGTAATTTTAAGTCGAGATAGGGTCTGTCAGTCGGGTACAGAGCTCTTTATGACTGTCAATATATCTAACGTTGGCTACTCTGTGGAGTAATAACTGGCTATGTGAGACAAGCGTCTAGCAACATTGTTGTGGATGCTGTGGTCTCAGCCTTCCTTGAACTTTGAGTCTGGGGAAGAGGGGTCGGGGAGACGACTCTCTAATGTATTTTGAATTTGGACTGCAGTTACTATTTTAAACACTAGCTGTCAGTATTACTGTACACAATGCATCTGTAACTGGGACAAGCTCCTTTTTCAGACAACAGTGGGCTCATCTCACCCCCTAGTACTGAAGTGGGTAAACACATTACCTGCCATGGCTCTGGTGAGGAACATGCCTCCCTGTTTGTTGAGCAGAGAAACATCCAGGGTCCCCCCCCCAAGGTCCACCACCAGCACATTAAATACATCCGCCTTGTGCAGGCCGTAGGCCATGGCTGCAGCTGTAGGCTCATTGATCACACGCAGGATCTCCAGGCCTGCAAGACAAAGGAAAGATTGTACACTATGTGCCAAGGATGTTACTAATGCAGTATGTGAGATTGTATAATGCTTTTGGGGGAAGGAAGAAAGAAAGAAACTCAGGTGCCTGATGTGCAGCTTTGTCAAATGACTTACTGGGGTATCCAACTTCAGATTAAAATAACTTTAGAGAACTGACCAGCGAGGTTGGCGGCCCTGATCGTGTAGTTCCTCTGTCTCTCGTCAAACTCTGCAGGCACCGAGATGACAGCTTTCTGGATGGGCATGTCAAGGTGTCGCTCGGCCATCTTCTTCATCTTCAGCAGCAGCCTGGAGCCGATGAACTCGGGGCTTACAACGAAGGTGTGGTTGGTGGAGATCAGAAACTCTGCACTTCCGTTGTTATTTATCACCTGGAAGAGGTGCAAAGAAACAGTGTGAGTAAGGTAGGAGAGATTACAAAAACGGAGAGCAGGTAACATGCGATGAACATGGGGTTAGACGATATCGTCGTGATTTGGTTGAAACGTTCAATTCAAGTAGAGCTAAATTGAGTTAACCAATGAGTCGATTTTGATAGTCAATAATTTTTCAACATTCTGTGGTTGTAGCTTATCAAATGGGGAGAGCTGTGATGTTTAACTTCATTGTTATCTAGAAAAAGTCAATTTGGGCTTTAGGAAACTGGCGAACATCATTCACCTATTTCGGAATTTTACAGACTAAATGACTAAAAAAGGCATTAATTAGGACAAACTACAGATTACTTTAGCTCAAGCCTATAATTTCATATAGTTTCTACCCTAACTACAAGAATAAAGGCTGATGCGTAAATGATGTAGCACATGAAGAAAAACACCACTGCTGATCCGTACACCTGTCTGCTGAAGTGACTCCAGGAAAACATAAATGATGCACCACAGAAATCACTCAATCTGCAATAACATGCAAAGACGTTCCCAGTCAGGTAAGGTCAGACCAATCCCATCATGACCCACCTTAAACGGGTACCGAGCACTCTCCCGGTCCAGGACCTCCGGTTCAAATATCTTCCCGATGAACCTCTTGGCATCGTAGACGGTGTTTTGAGGGTTGCTGTCGGCCAGGTCCACGGCTTCGTGTCCAGCCAGCACCGCAGTGGTGGTGAATGAGACGGCGCTGGGGATGCTCTTCCTGCCCTCTTCATCTGCGATCACTTCCACCTCCCCGCTGCCCGGATGGAAGACGCCGACCGAGCAAAAGGTGGTGCCCAGATCCAGGCCGATCACTTTCGGTTTCGGGGGCGGCAAGTACTGCTGGCCCAGATAGCCCGCTAGGAACAGGGCCAGGATCACCGAACCTGTGGCACGGGGACAACATGCGTATTACAGATGGACCCATCCAGTTAGCTCATGTGTTAGCATCCGGTCCAGTCACCGATAATTACCATTACCACTAAATATAAACTGTCATTCTACTTACCAATCATAGACATTTCTCCGGACATCGTCGCACAATTGCGAAGTCACCCGCAGGTTAAAATTCACAAAACCCGGCTTTGACAACTGACTAGCTAGTACCATATGGACTCAGTATGGACTAGTACCAACAAAATACACGTCAACATTGCGTGTTTCCTTGTGGATGCTGGGTAATGTAGTTAACGGCACACACAATCGACGCCACGGATATCGCACATCCAGAGTTAAACTACACTTCCCATCAACACTAGCGACATGCAACGTTACCTTACACAAAAGTTTCGTGACTTATCTGTGTTTTTAGCCAACCAGGCAGAGCCAGGGCAAATTCACGTTGATTAAAAAATAAAATAAAAAATAACATCTAAAGAAAACAATACAAAACATTGTATACATTAAATTAGAATTAAAGTAGAAAACTTCCAATCAAAAAAATATTTTATCTAACATTTGTCAAAACAAAATGATAATAAATAAATAATATATATAGAAATAAATAATTCTGACTTGCAAAAAACAACACAAGATTACATTTGATTGCATTTCTTCGATTTTATTTCCAAAAAATTGTGAAAACAGTTGAATGCTGACTTTCACATCAGTTCATACCTCATTTTTACAGTCTATGGTTCATACACATAGGCTCTCTCTCTCTCTCTCCCTCTCTCTTTCTCTCTCTCTC
>NC_045735.1:9210140-9251422 GCF_008692095.1 Etheostoma spectabile | reverse complement strand
ACACACACACACACACACACGTTCAGAAAATAACACGTTTTTTTCTGTACAGTATACATTACAGGCAATATTTGAATAAGCATTGTTTAAACTCAGACACTACATTTCAAAAACATCCCTTCACCAACATTCCTTTATTCATAGAAAGAAAGAAAAGATTACATTGAATGTTGAATTGAGATTGAGATTCAAAATGATGCAGATGTGATAAATAAAGGCTTTATATGCAGAGAAAAAACACTGAATAAATACAAGTGACATTTAATCAATGAAACATCACTTTTTCAACAACATAAAATAAAGAAAGCTCCGGAAATCAACATTTACAACTTGAGTATTATCTTGATAAAGTGACACATGGATAAGATAGAATATTGGCTGTTTGTTCTTCCTATCACACTTTGAAAAAACGTATACATTAGGCTAGCTTTTGTCTTGTTGTAATAAAATATATTAATGTGACATTTTGAGAAAATTGGGCAATAATTGTTGAAACCGTGATAATACCGAATTATATTCAATATAACACTGAATTCCAATTTTCAAAGTATCTATCTAAAAAGTAATGACACTAAGAGTGCACAGTGTCTGTCAGCTGCTCTGCGTCCTCCTTGCTGTCTGAACATTCAGATGGGATGAAGCAACCTGAGTCTCTGGGACAGTCGCTGTCTTCTTCCTTTAGACTGTGGGAAGATCTGTGCTCCTCCGCATCCCTGACATCATCACCTGCGACCACAAACCAAATGGCATTAGAAAAGTAGAAAAATAGAAAAATATGTGCAAAGTGCTTTAGTCAGTGGAAAGTAACATACTTAAATGTGTAAGGCTCTTTGACATCAAATTATTTCTATAATAGCACTGTACATTTGTTTCAAGATTAAAGGTTATTATTGCTAAAGTTACTGAAACCAGGCTGTTGTTGGCATGCTGTGTGGCCAAATAACCCAAATATTGAAATAACTTATGCAGTGTGACTCAGCAAGCAGAAGCAGAAAACATGTCTTCCTCTTTTACATATACCTCAAATGTCCTCCTTGACTTTTAGTTTCCACTCTCTCAATATATTTTTTTTTATATTTCTACTTAATTAATGGAAGCTAATAATCATCCTGTCCATGTTGCCAGACTACTAACCTAATGGAGGTCAGCTTGATTTAATTACTGGCATGTAAGTCACCAACTTGGCAGGGTCACAGTGCAGCCGGTGCCATCTGTTTAGTCACGCTGTCATCCAAACAGAAAAAATTACAATGACCTTTAATTTGCCTTGTCTGCAACTGCAAACTGAAAAAACACGGGCAGACTGAACATAACTAGCAAGTAGTTGTTGTCCCTTTTTCATACTGGAAAGTAGTTTTGTTTTCATTCACACAGCGCTTAGCAGCCTTCTGCTTCAAGACATCAGATTACAGGAACACCTTCTGCCCCATTAGGCACTTTCAATCTGAGTAACAGGAAATCACTGATAAGCTTCTTTGTATTTCTCTACTGTGTGGCAGAAAAATACACAGACTTTCACAGACAAATCTTGTTATTCTGCAGTACCAATGAAATCGCAAATAATAATATTATAAACCAAGTTGACGAACCACTCACATTTTTCTATATTTATGTTAAATTTAAAGTTATATATACACATACATATATATATTTATATATAAATATCTTTACTTTGGCATCTCTTGCTGTTTATGTGTCACAAAAGTCACTAAAGCGTTTGGTAAATTACTCTTGTCACAAGGCTTTGTTGAATGCTCATTTCTGATTGGATCTGTTTGTTGAGTTACCTTGAGTGCTGTGTCTGCACCCTAGCAGCTTGGCCAAGCAGCCATGGTAGTTAGTGCATGCTTTGCTTGGTTTTGTTTGTGTGAGCTTTGTTGATGTAGCTAGGTTACCTCTTTGTATGTGCGTCTTGCTATGATTTGATTGGCAAATGGGCCTTTGGTTTAAAAGGAACCTGGATATATGCTACTTTGACTGGCACGTATTTGATCATTACAGCTCTGTCTATTTATTAGTCGGGAGTTTGTGACGACAGACCATTGGGAGTTTACTTTGTGACGCTGCAGGCCGTGTGTTCACCTTCAACACAGCACACGACACACGTGCATGCACTTCTTTCATCGCTGACATTGGTGATCTACCCACTACATTTGTTTTGTGTTCACTTTAGTTTATCAATTAAGTTTTAAGTAACATTCATTGAGCCAGTCTGTGACAGAACTTGTAAAATGTCTGCTATGGAAAAAAAGCAATATGTACAATGAGCCCTATGATATCATAATCTGAAAACACGAAGACACCTAAGAATAATAGAGAGCCTTCACTTTCAGATCTCAGTTTATTGTCTCAGAGGGATCATCTTACTGAAAATCAAATACACTTTTAGCAGTTTTTTTAGTTGACCTTGTTGCTTCTAATTACGCAGTTATGATTGATCTGTAAAATGAATTGTGGGTAATTGCTAATACAAGGGATAGTCATTGCTTGGTTTGTTGCTCACCTGTGTAGCGGTAGTCAGCAGCAGCAAGCAGCTTGCGTCTGTGCTCGGGGTCTTTGACGTTCAGCTCTATCAGGTGTTTCTCCTGCAGGTGTAACAGGTCCTCCACCGTCTGGTAGCCATTTAGCAGCAAGGCAGAGGCATACTCCTGCAACAACAGAGGTGTCTTCATTACCATTAACCTACACAGTGTATTTGAGTAAAATAGAAAATAAACACTGATGTACACATTCACCTTTCATCTCTTAAGTCTCTTTCTATGCATCGAGTTTCAGATCATGTGTGGTGCAATGTATTTGCAAAGCTATGGTACTAGTTTCTCATGGGAGACCACAGAGACTTGATCCTGTCATGTAATGTATATTTTATCCATACACATCTTTGAGGTTGAGTTATAAAAATATTGTAACATTTCATGGTAAAGTAAAACTTTAACAGGATGAATTTGTGTCAAATTAGGTCAACAGCATTAGAGGCGTTTTGAGGCCTATCTCGCACAGATGAGGTAACTCTTTTAACTACTTCCTTATTGGTTGTAACTTTCTGATGACCCTCTCATTTGTGACCAGACTAAAACAAGTGAGGGATGGTGTCCTCACCTCGAGATTCAGTCGCTCCAGTAACTCCAGCAACGTTTTAGGCCGAGGTCTTTTGCACAGCTTCTGTTGTCTGATCTTGGGAGCTTCCTCTTTTTCCTCTTTCTCCACCAAAACGTCCACATATATGAACTTAAAGTTGCCCACTTTGTTGTTAAGCATGCCTGTCCAGATTCCCATTGGAGGCTTACTGATGACGTTGATGATGTCACCGACCTTGGAAAAAATTATGGTGAATGTAGAGAATCATGACAATCTTTATCTGTTAAGATAATAACTGACATCAGGGGATTGTCAATGCACAAACAGTGTTGTGTCTCACCTTGAGTTTGAGGGAGTCTGTGTCGTACGGGCTGGGAACGAAGTCTGTGTGGACGCGAGCTCTGCCACAGAACTGTCCCTGATAAGAGCCGTCCTCCTCCAGCCTCAGACTGTCTCTCTGACTAGAACCGTTGGACTCACTGGTCACACCACCTGAACCCACAAACACAACACAACACAACACAATGTGATATGATTACGCAGTAGGAGTTGTCTAAGAATATTACCGTGTACTGGATAATTCACATTGATCAGCTGACTTTTAAAGTCTTTTGATTGTGGAATCATTTAAACACACTTGTGCATTCACTCTGTGGACCATAACAACCATAACTATTTGGTCCGGACTTGCAGTGTACGCAGTATGTGCAGATTCTTACTAGAGGAGCTCTGGCCGCTGTAAAGACTCTCTAAGGAGTTGCTTGTCTTTGCAGAGTTTTTCTCAGCTGGTGGGCCACTCTCTGTCTCTGCCTCTGGGTCTTTATCTGTGTCATCACCCTGTGAAGGGAAAATAAAGATACACCATTTTTTTTTAAATTGTGAGACATGTCATGGAATACAGTCATTCACATGATTCTTAATTGATTATAGAGGAAATGAACAAAAGTGTGCAATCTCAAGTTAACTGATCAAGTAGATCTTCAATAAAGTGAAAAACAACAAGGAAACTAAAACCGACATTGTGAAAGTTATAGAGAAACTTGTCTTATCTCTCAACGGTGTAACAGTCAAACACAAAACTGCAAGACGACACTTTCAGATCAAAGTTTGTCATTTAATTATCGGCAACAACAGCGTCATGTTTGAGGATGTGGGTTTGTAAGGGATGAAAGCAATAAGACGCTTGAGAAAAACAGCAAAGGCTTGCTGTAACTGAGGCCCATTACCGGCGAGTTTGGACTTTTACTGGATGTGACAGCTGTCAAGGTTGTTTTGTGTGTGTGTGTATGTGTATGTGTGTGTGTGTGTGTGTGTGTGTGTGTGTGTGTGTTGTGTGTGTTGTGTGTGCATTCATGTATGCGTGTATGTGTGAGTGTGTCTTTTTCATTTAATGTTTGTTTGGGACAGATGCTTAGACATAGTAATTTCGCAACAATCCCCCATGTACAGCATCACAACATGAATGGCTTATGCTAAGTAATTTCCAATGCCAGTCACTAGATGGGCTTTACGTGTGTTTGTGTGTGTGTGTGTGTGTGTGTGTGGTGTGTGGTGTGTGTGTGTGTGTTTTGTTTTGTTTTTGAAGGTGTTGGGTGTGTGTGTGTGTGGTGTGTGTGTGTGTGTGTGTGTGTGTGTGTGTGTGTTTGTGTGTGTGTGTGTGTGCGTGTGTGTGAATATATTTCAGTGACTTACTGCCTCCTCAGAAAAAGATTTGGCATGTTTTTTGCCCATTTTTCTGCGCATGGTCAGAGAAATTGCCTTCATCTTCTTCCCAATTCCAGCTGATTTGTTTGGGTCCAAAATATCACATTCTTCTGGAAGCTGTGTAAAGAGAGTTGGTTAACTAAATAGTAGTACTTAGATATTTAAACACTTGGCTCTTTATATTTTTACTACTTTTTTGTCCAAACAACTTGTATCTCTTTTTTATTTTTATTTTTTATTGATACAATTTGTATCTCTGCTCCATTAACGTAGAGTAAAATGCGTCACTTCCTGTGCAGTAAAGGGTGTTTCCCAGTATTGTTTAATACAAAACACCTAAGAGCACTTTGGCTGAACATATTTGTGCAAAAGGGGAAAGTCCGTAATGCGAAAGTCTCTATTCAATGAATGTACATGACCAATTATTGGTATGTTACCAACAATTAACGACTATAATTGTTGCTATCATATGACATGGTTTGCCATTACGCACATACAAATGAAGTAAAAACAAATCTACAAACCTCGGTTGTTCCGTTTTCCTCTGGTTTGGCTTGTGAAGAGTGATGTCTGAGACCCTCAAACCTGCCAAAGCTGGTGGACCGCTGTGGGGAGCATTAAAAGCAAAGGGTGTCAAAAAGACAACTGGCATGTTTGTGTAGCAAGTTTTAACAGCATTACATAACATCATGTCACTGCTCTTTTGAGTCCTTATTGAAGCTGTCCCAAGGCTCAGAAGTCCTTACAGTAAATACCTGCTGCATTCACTTTGTGACCCGGGTGGATTTTACTGACCAAACATGACTTTCCAGTGGATTCAACTGTCTGTTTTTACTGTACTGTCTATTTAGAAAAGCTAAAGTGAGTGGCTGTGGTTCAGTGGTTGAGCGGTTGCCTGCTAACTGGAAGGTCGGTGGTTCTGGCCCTGCAGTCCCACGTTGAAGCGTCCTTGGGCAAGACACTGAACCCTCAATTTCCCCCGTTGCTGCGCCATCGGAGTGTATTTATGTGTGAGTGTTTATCTGATGAGCAGGTGGCACCTTGTACGGCAGCCTCAGCCACAGTGTGTGAAGGGTGAACGGTTCCTGTACTATGTGAAAGCGCTTTGAGTAGTCGTTAAGACTAGAAAAGCGCTTTATAAATACAGTCCAATTACATAAAGTGTTCAAATGGTTTTGCTTAAACACTGTAAACCCAGATTCTGTTGTAATTAAATATTTAGTGGTCACTACTTATTCTTTCATGTTTTTCAAGAATCATATTCATCACTACATCACCTTTGTTGTTTGTAATAATCAGCTTTAGTTTGCAGTACACAGATCATGTTAGGTAAACATAACTAAAGATGTTAAGTTTCTGTGTATGTTCTGCGCTGAAGTGATGCAAAGGCTCACGGGAAAAAAAAAAAAAAAAGTTATGTTCTAAACAGTTTCTGTCCTAGTTAAAGTGTGTTTTTATAATGTTCTGTTAATGTTTGGAGTATGTATTTATGTCATCTGGGTTTTAGTTTTGTATGGTTGATTTAGGGTTCATATCTAGCTATATTTATTGTTGCACCATGATCGAAACCTGGGTTATGTGAAAATAAATTGAGACACATTGCCACATTTGGAGTTAATCTACCCATGTAACACAGTCCATTGAAAATGTTTCTGTTTTGCTGATTACTATCTTTCTTTCTGTATGTCTGTAGTATAAATGTGTGAATGTGTTATTCTAAACCTCATGCTGACACCAAGGAAAAAACAACATTAATAAATTATTTCCCAAGAATTGATAAGTAGCCCAATATCTGTAATGCTTCTTTGGATGCTTATTTTATTACTTTGTTCTCACAATTATTGTTACTTCAACAACACAACTCCAGAAAAAAATAATTTATGTTTACTAATGATTTTTAGTAATGACTACTAATGTTAACTTTTTGTCTACTGCTTCAACTTCCTGCTTTGTGTTAATACAATTGAACCTGTTCAGTTGCACCCTTGTGTACAAACTTTGAGGGTTTAAGGCAACAGGTTTCCACCAAATTTCTAGGTAAGTCAACTAATTCAAGATAACAGTGTAAAAGCAAATGGAAGGCACATCCAGTGTATGTAATGTATATGCAGGCAGCCATTATTCAGTCTGTTCCAAGATTGTTTTGAAATGTGAGTTTAAAAAATATACAGTACATTTGTGGTCATGTTGGCCTATTAAATCATGTTGCAGGTCATGTGGCAGCAGAGACACTATTTTCTCTGTGCAGCTGCACTGGCAAACAGGTCAGTATTTAAAAGGAGTAGAGAAATACATACATAAATTACATAAGTTACATTTACAACACTGGAAACAAGACTCAGTTGCTTTACTCGGCTCAGTTTTAATTATTTCCTTCTTTTTTCAATTTTTCATCAAACTAATAGTCATTGTAATCTCTCCTGACTCCCCATTATCTCCAAAATAATTATATAAATGAGTAATCCCTGGAAATCCCTGTTAAATACGAGCTCCATACTGCTAGACAGCCCTCGTCTGATGTGTATTTATAGAATCTACAAATACAGCAGCAGAATTGAAGATTTTCTTCTTTAGTTTTTTTTTGTGTCATAGTGTTTTTTGTATTTTATTGACATTTTTTTGTCTGTTTTCATTGAGAATTTATGTGAAAAGCACACTTCACTATGTAGACAAAACATTACGTTATGTATAGTCTTTTAGTGTTCAATCAATATTTTTAGATACATTCAGCCACAAAGTTTGTAGCTGTCTTTTTTTTGAGAACCTTGGTCAATTTTACATTGACCGTGTCAGAAGGGACGCTTTGATATCTGTGCTTGCCAATAAATGTAATATCTTACCTCCTACTATACTCATAATTTGTTACGATTTTCACCTACCTTCGGCTTGGTGCTCTTTGCTTTGTCTGACACATTGGAGGCTGTCCTCTGTAACATTTTCTCCTGTTTTAAGGTTATTGTCAGATCTCGGTCCTTGCTTTTCTCTTGTCTTTAACCCACTCTCTTGGCAGTGAAGTGTTAACTAACACTAAGGCTGTCTGCCCGATGGGCTGGCTGGCTCACTTCCTTACAACACACAGGATGTGAGGCAATTGACACTGTGTCTCTTCTAGCAGAATCGCTTTGATAGGGAAAAGTACAAGTGCTTGAGTTTGCATTTTGTGGCCCGCTCAACAAAAACATTAAAAACCACTTCCAGGAACGGTTGCATTTAGGTTTTATAATTGAAGTAGTTGTGTGTCATATCTGCTACTGTGCTGCATCAGCGAGGTTGATCTGCTCAGAGTTGGGCTGTAGTGTCACCAAGCATAGCTCAATCAAAAAAACACTGGTGTGAATGATAATATGTTAGGCGGCATGGACATGAACAAACTAGCAATAGTTATTCTACTATATTTTCCAGGGAAAAAGCTGCTTTTATTTCATAGATAAAATGGAAAAATGGAACATAAAAATGTAAAAAGAAAAAGTTGGATATACCTCAAATTGTCCTTTTAATAGCAATAGGGAACTTGGTTATGGTAAATGACTCTGGAGTAATTATTCCATGCAGTCATTTCCTAACGTGTGGTAAATACTTTTGAGGAAGTGCTGATGTATGACAGAGGAACAGCTGAAACCGGTAAAACAATTGTGACGAAACGCTTTCCGGTTGATCTCTGTTCTCAACATAAAATTGAATATATTTCATGGTATGTCTTAGAAAAACCAAGACAGTAAAATGAGATGTGTCTACAGTGGATTTTGGTTTTTAGACAAGGGTTGAACATCACTAAATGACCATTTGTAACCCCATTACAAAACATGGCCTCCAGTCCCCGTAGAGTGTGAGGCAGTTGGTTACTCCACAGGATCCTACATTACTGTCAGTCATTCCTCTGGTGTTACTGTGTGGGGATTTGCCACTGTGTTTACATTGTTGGGGGATTTCAATCTGTCAGTTGAAGAAAACTGAATTGGATTGACAAAACCATTGCCTAATCCAACAGTTTGCAATCAACCATAAACTCCTGTTGTTCCAGATTAACCCTTCTAATATATTACCTCTGAGGCTCTGGACTCCCTGGAGAGGGAGTTGTTCATCTGCATAGTTCAAAATGAGATATCTACCATTTAAAAAAGTCACCTGATCTTTGTTGAAATATTTTAAAACACTGCCAGGGAGGATTTCTAGTTAGATTTTAACCAGAACTTGATTGAATTTGGATTTTCTAAAGTGCAGAATCATATTTGCGGTGTATGTGCATTATAATATAAGTTGTAAAAGTATGGCAAAGTATGTTTAGAATCTCATAGTATTAAAACATGTCATTGGACATTTGATCGACCATATGAAACTGGCCAAAAGGTACATGTGTGAGCAGAGAAAATGAATTTGTAGAGAGCATTAAGGTCAGCAGAAAGGGAGTACAAGAGAAATCTCTACACCATCTCTTTTACTCATAAGAGGCTTCATGGCAAATTAAATGACAGTTTACCCTGAAAAAACAATGACACTATAGATCCATAGGGATTTTGTAATCTCTACACCAGATCATCCTTTTCATCTTAGACTATTTTCTCCACAACTCATGTTAAGCTTTAACTGCTTTGTGTCACACAGGGTGGACACTGCACGTGCTCACTGAGAATCAACAGAGGTCTTGTGTTTTGAGAGATCTCAAGTGCACGCAAAGGCATTGACCTTTAAGGTCAATCTGCACTATTGTGTAGTATTTATACTGCGTGGCTATTGATCCTGCTGTATTAAACAGTAACTGACTGAAAGAATCCCAGTGGGAGTCTAAGATTAATCTAGCAATGTATTACCAACTGAATCCCACATTTGTCCTTCAAATCCCCTAATAGCAAGGACCTGCCACTGGGTCTGTGGGGTTTAAAGGTCCCACATTGTGATCACTTTCAGGTTCATACTTGTATTTTGGGTTTTTACTAGAACATGTTTCCATTCTTTATTGTTCAAAAAATACATATTTCCCAACACTGTCCATCTGAGTATACATGTATTTACCGTCGGTCTGAAAGGCTCCATTTTAGAGTCTTTCTTTATGCTGTCTCCCGAAAAAGCCCAGTCTGCTAATTAGTCAGCTTTCCCGGTTATGTCGCATCTGCCCTCTCGGAGTCTCTGCGCCGTCATTGCAGTCAGGGAATGATTTTAACGGCACTGTAGTTGCATTTCCTACCTATATATAATATAGTTGTGACCAATTGTACAAAAGTCTTGACGGCTTGTTCAACGGAACCATTTCTGAATACGGACTGTATCCATTTCTCTGTGGGAGTTCTCTCTCTAGACCTGCTGTTTAATCAAAAAGCCATAGGAATCTCTGTTTAATATTCTGGTGCCTTTCAGCATCTTTAAGAGACCCATTCAAGCACACTGTATCAACATGTGGGGCAACAGTGCAGCATAAGCAGTTCTGAAGTGTGTGCATAATAAAAGCTTTAGCATCAGACTCAAAGTATGTTTAGATCTCTTAGAAGGACTAAGTACTGTTTTTTTTTTAAAACAGATAACAACCAGCAGAAACTTACATTTGGTTCTGATAGATCCACATCTGTAAGGGATCTTGGCACCTTTGGGGGAATCTGGGGTTTGCAGTCCCGTTTCACGCTGTCATCCTGGGCCGTTTCCTGCTGTTGACTTCCTTCCCACTCCCTTGCAGGAGACATGGTGAAGTCATGGGAGTACAGCCGATACTCTGTGAGTGGCCTGCGGCAGGTGTGTTGGATGGTGCCCCAAGCAGGACTGCTGTCACCTGGGTTGCTCCAGCGCTGTTGGTAGGTGTGGGTTGGCGTTGCTCCGCCAGGGAGGGTGACCATGTCCATGCAGCGTCCCGGGGTTGCGTTCTCCTGAGCGGGTAGAGTGGAGGACTTACCTAGATAGGGCCTCCTGTCCGACATGTATGGCATGTCAAGATAGTGGGGTCCCAAGGGTGGGCTCATTGTGCATGGTGGGGAGTGCACTGAGAGAGGTGACAGAAGAAAACATGCATTTAATATACAGTAATATGTTAAAAACGGACATTTGACAACTTTCTGAGACTGGTGTAATGTCAGTGATGTTGATATTTAAACTGGAGTAAGACTTCTGCGTCATGTTGTTCATTACAGCAATGCAATTTATAGTTCTGCATTTGTACTACCCACTGAGTGTCTTAACACCACCACAAAACTACTTGGCAGATGTACAAATATCCACAAAGAAATACTGCTTAGTCTCTCTTCAAACATTCACATTCACAAGCAATTAACAATAAAGACAGTGAAGACAGTGAAGAGATTTTCTTCCCTGGAAAATACTTTGCTAGATGAATGACACTGTAACACTTTACACATTGAGGCAGCACTGGAAAGAAAGCAAAAAGGGATATGACGATAGCCAAACAGACTAATCAGAGTGCCTGTGGTGTGTCCTTTGCCTTGGTAATCCAAATGTGTAGTTTAAACCAATGCTTGGTTTGCTATAAAACTGTCTTTTGTGTACCTATACTGTAGGGAAACTACAGACACATACACTGAAGGGAATGCAACACTTAAAAGCAGAAGTATTATTCAGAAATCTTCAGAGCACACAAGTTGTGATTTAGAGTTGCTACAGTTTTACAAATGCTGCGTGGGCCTAATCCAATACTGTAAGCACGAGTATAGTTTAGTCACAGCTTGGGCATTGAGTCATACAGACGCTGGAGAGGTCAGAAAGGACAGTTTATAGAGTAGGGAAACAGTATCCTTATCTCACTGTTGTTGTAGAAAGTTGTCTCACCTGTGAAGTTGTGACTCTTCTTTGACCCCTCTTTCCCACTCTTTCCACCTGGTTTCTTTCCAGTCTTTTGGTTTCTTTTGACAGCAGGTTTAAATTCTGTCACCACGCCATTGACATGGGCACTCTGGAAAGATGCAACATGCAACACATATAAATATTTAAATTTCTAAATCTGGAAAATATGACACCTCTTCTAAATGCTAAATAGAACATAAATGACCCTTTATGGCAATAGCCTTCACGATATTAAAACCTGGATGACCTGTAATTTTCTAATGTTAACTTAGATAAAACTGAAGTTATTGCTCTCGGACCCAACACCTCCGTGACGCATTATCCAAAGATATGTTACTTGGATGGCATCACCTGGCCTCCAGCACCACTGTGAAGAATCTTGGAGTATCTTTGATCAGGACATGTCCTTAACCCACTTAAAGCAAATTTCAGGTCGCCTTTTTTCACCTACGTAATATTGCAAAAATCAGGAATATCGTCTAAAAATGATGCAGAAAAACTAGTCCATGCATTTGTTACTTTAGGTTGGATTACTGCAATTCTTTGTTATCAGGCTGCTCGAAAAAAATCATAAAGACTCTACAGCTGATCCAGAATGCTGCGGCACGTGTTCTGACGGGAACCAGGAAAAGAGATCACGTTTCTCCGTTTTAGCTTCTCTGCATTGGCTTCCTGTAAAATTTAGAATAGAATTTAAAATCCTTCTTCTCACCTACAAAGCTCTTCATGGTCAGGCTCCTCTTATCTTAAAGAGCTATAGTACATTCTGGGAGCACTACGCTCCCAGAATGCAGGGTTACTGGTGGTTCCTAGAATCTCTAAAAGTAGAACGGGAGCCAAGAGGTTCAGCTATCAGGCTCCCTCCTGTGGAACCAGGTTCCAGTTTGGGTCCGGGAGGGACACCGTCTCACATTTAAGAGTAGGTAAGACTCCTTTTGATAAAGCTTATAGTTAGGGCAAAGAATCGAATATTGTTAGGGAGTAGTAGTTAGTCACATAGTTTCAGATTATCTATCATATAATCAAGAATATAATAGAACTAAAGGGAGACTGGCATACAGCCCGATCCGGTGGGGAGAGTTTAGCCCGACCGGGCTGGAGCTCTCTTTACCTTGTCTCTCTCGGTTTTGTTGTAATAATAGTTTTGACAGCTGGGGACTTATTTTGAACACTAGTTAGGCATAGAATCGAATATGTTAGGGAGTAGTAGTTAGTCACATAGTTTCAGATTTATCTATCATATAATCAAGAATATATAGAACTAAAGGGAGACTTGGCATACAGCCGATCCGGTTGGGGAGAGTTCTAGTCCAGCCGGGCTGGAGCTCTCTTTACCTCGTCTCTCTTGGTTTTGCTGTAATAGTTTTAGACAGCTGGGGACTTATTTTGATACCTGAGCTCCTCTCTCCTCTATCTTCCATCTTTCATTATGTGCATCCATGTCCCAGAAATGCTTGTTACTAACTAGCTCTGGGGAGTCATTCCCCGGAGTCCTTATGTTCTTTTTTCCCCAGCATGTTCCCTTGGATCAGAGCAGCTGTCGCCATGGTCCCGCTCCATGTTCTGTGATGCCAGGTTCAACTGCTACACTGCAGTGCCCTGCTACGTCCTGCTACGTCCTGCTGTGCCTTGTAATGCCGCACAGCGTCCTGCTATGCCACGAACTACTACAAAGAACTGCTACAAACTACTAATTTTTTCTATTTTTGTTATTGCCACTCTTCATTCTAACCCCAACCGGCCCGTCAGACACCGCCTACCAAGAGCCAGGGTCTGACCGAGGTTTCTGCCTAAAAAGAAGTTTTTCCTCGCCACTGTCGCACTGTTGCTTGCTCTGGAGGAGACTACTAGAACTGTTGGGTCCTTGTAAATTCTGGAGTGTGGTCTATCTGTATAGTGTCTTGAGATAACTCTTGTTATGAATTGATACTATAAATAAAATTGAATTGAATTGAATTGAAAAAGAATTAGCTCCCCACTTTGATGTAGCAAAGCTCAGTTGTTAGCCATGCTAGTGGCATGGCTTGCGAGATGTGCCTTTATAGTGTGTCTGTCTACCATTTGGTCCAGGTTGAAATTAAATTTCCATCAAATTTTGTACATACTGTACATCCATGGTCCCCACAGAATGACATTTTTGTGTTCTAGTATATCTAAACAACTATTGGATGGAGTGCCATGAAATTTGGTACAGCAATTCACATTCCCCACAGGATTGTTTGAACAACTCCGGTGAGTCCTTCACTTTCATCTGGCGTCATCATCAGGTCCAAACCTTTATTTTCCAGTAGCCTACTTTGGTTCATGACCAAATTCCTGCTAAACAATTAAAACAATCCCATCAGCATGAGCTGTAGTTTGTGACAATTGGTAAACGTTATCATGCTAACATGTTGAATTAAAATGGTGAACTTGGTAAACACTATACCGGCCTACACCAGCATGTTAGCATTTTCATTTGAGGATGTTAGCATGCTGATATACACATTTTTGGTGGCCATTTCTAAAAAGGGTAAACACAAAATACACTACCAAATCCCATTTGGGTCACTGGTCCCTTCAGCAGCAAACATTGTGATAGGAGCTGCTCTGTTTTGTTTGCTTCTCACTATGATTGGCTTTAGTCAGGCATGTAGCCTCTAAACCCTTCCCACCCAAAACATACTCAGACATACACAAAAAAACACACACAAGCACACGCACACACACACACACACACAAAGTCCTCCTGTTGTCGTTTGAACATCTTTCTCTGCCATGTGGACCAGCGATTACACAGAGGGTAGAACCCTCTGACCATCTGCACTGTATTAAAACCTCTTTGAGTAAAACCCAATCAGCATTCATGTTAAATTATTGTGCCATTTAGGCCACCAGAGTCTGGATGTCACAAGCAGGGGGCAGCTTGAAACTCCTAAGTTGACACAAAATGACATGGTGTGCCATGTGTGACCATGAGACTGCACCAGCGAACATGTTCATGTTCGCTGGTGCAGTAACTTGTTTATTTTACTGCTGCTAAAACTTCATTATGACACAAATGCATCAAGCTGTGATAGACAAGGATTTAATTTAGTGCTGTCTTATTAATTATTGTATTATTTCTGTTTAAATGTAACATAACAGTGTTATCATCAATAATAAATTATCAATAAATGACAAGACTGCAGTGAAGTTTTTCATTTTACCTGGCTTGAAGGCAGTTTCTCTTTTTTCTTTGTGCCAGAATGATGGGCTCCTTTCCCTTCTTTGGTTTCTGTTCTGTGTTTAGTCTTCCTCATCTCTAGGGTGACACAAATTATTACGCTATATACATATTACAGGTTAGTGAAACATTGGAAAACCACAAGAAAAACCATATCTCCCAACAAGAGGTTACACAGGAAGCTGATGTATCAATGTATTTCAGCTACTCCTCAGGATTAGAGGATATTTTTAAATTGTTTTAAGTCTGTCCTAGAACAATAGTCAGTTGACCTTCTGGACACTGAAACACGTTAGGCTTGCTGTAATCATGCTTTCTTTCATACTGTACATTAAGATCCCTTGCTAATGTGGTTCCAATGGAAGTGATGGTGAACACAATCCACATTCCTTGTTGTGTACAAATGTATTCCAGAGTTTACCTGAAATAAGTGTAACACTTTAGCAGTCTGAGTTAATAAAATCAACTGGACATCTTCATACAATTCTCTCTGTGTGTTTCCTCAGACAGTTTTTGAACCTATCATTTAAAACTCCACTGTTAATTATCAGTGTGATTTGTTGTACCATGTGTGTACCTTGAGAATTTCTTCTACACAATCCCAGAAGCTATAGAAAAGGCCTACCACTGCTTTGGGTTATGCGTCATGTATTGCAGGCATGTGTAATATTATTAAAATATTAAACATGAGATCATTAAATACATTATTAAATACTTAAATTAAATATAGTTTATATAGTTTGGGGTATGCATTTGGTATCTGATTGTTTGGTAAACCCAAATTCAAAGGAACATTGGCATATAGATTATGCAAACCTATTTATATTTTTATTTACCTTCATTGTGATTGTTGGTGATGTGGACTAAATCTTCTTGGCTTTTGGCGGGCTGCCAGATTGCAATATTACAGCCGGGGTTATCTGTTGTGTAGGGAGACAAATCACAAAAAAAAATTAAGTGAAAGATTGGGGGAGGGGGTAGGCCACAGAGACTCTGAATGAAATTGTTTTCGGACAGGCAGCCTTGTAGATTAGACAACAGTATTGTTTCAGCAGTTTAAAAAAGGTAATTATTTTAATGTAGTTTTCCTTTAAGTTCATGATACAGGTGAATGTATTTTTCGGCTATTATGTTTATTTCCCCTAAACACAAATGAACACAATGCAAGTCTTACAATCCATCCAGCAATAACAAAACACAAAGGAAATTGTTTGTACTCACCCAGTTTTTCGTTATCTGGTGCAGATTTGGATATATGTGTCCTGAAAGTAAAAATTAACAAAGACGTATAATGTTACACAGTTGCCTTCTAGTTAGTGTTTAAAGATTTGTTCTAGCTCTTTAGTTTGACAGCAACCCCATTGATATGATGTTTTTTTACAATGTGCAGTTATTTAATGCAACAACAAAATATGACATAAACTCTGTAAAGAAGATGACCATAGGGCACATAAATCACACAACGAGTAGAATATGTGCAGAGGTTTCTTTCAAAGTAAAGCCGGGTGAGTGAAGGTGTTAAGGGACTGGGGGACTAGGTGGGCCTCGAATCCGCTTAGTCCAATGAACCTAAAGCTATAATCTGCCTTCTGCTTTCTGTTGCCACAGGGTACTTCTTCTCAAAAACATTAACCAGCAATCAAACTAAACAATATGTTAAGCTTTTTTGTTTTTGTTTGAGCCGATCCCGCCAATCCCTCTTCTTAAGACACAGCGATGTATTGACCAGACCAAATGAACTAAATATAAGGGTGAGGAGTGGAGCGCTGCTGAAGAGCCCGTCTGCTCTGCTGCAGGAAGGATTTACAGTATTAACCCTCAGTGAAAATAAACAGGGAGCCTTTCCTTTCAAGCTATATTAGTACTCTATGGTAAAGCCCTTTCCTCTGCATGGCCGATTTTCTTTGCAGTTTACACGCACATCCAACAAAAGAGATGCCTGAATTCCTTGCAAGACTAGAATGTTTTTATAGAATTTCATTGTCTATTTACAGCAGAATCCCATGTCTGGTGAAGGAGCAAGGAACACAATAGACAATAGATTTACCTGTGAGCTTTGTGCCACAAGTGCCATGTAAGCACATTAGTGTCTAACTCTCTGGTGAGCTCACCTTCTTTTCTTTTTATTAGAGTTGGTCCTCTGCTGCATAGGAAGCTCCTAAAAGAAAACAAAGCATTTTCAGTCAGATGTTAAGTCAGTGTTCAATAATCTGTGCAAAATATGTAATTTCCCTTCATACTGAAATGGATTTGACAAATTAATTATTCTTCAGTGTAATTGTAATATGCAGTGCAATCTGAACCGTCTGGCTTTGGCAGAAGCAGCAGCAGCAGCAGCTATCAAATGGCTCAGTTCATCATTTTATAATCAGCTTTATTTCATAGGTACAATCTGGTGGGTGAAAGCCCAAGAGTCCCAATTCATCTAAAAAATGACCCAGTATAATTTTGTTCTCATGGCTCCACTGTTCACAATCTGGAAGACATGCACGTGGGTCGACACATAGTATGCTTCTGTCTCACCATAGAAATAGATCTCCCAGAACCTCCCCATTTTGTGTTGTCATCCAGCAAAACCGCTGGACTGCAGGAGCGGCTGCAGGAACGGCTGCATGTGCGGCTGGAGGAGCGGCTTGGGACGGGCGGTGTTGGGCAGTCATCATTGGAGCTCTGCACTGCCTCGTACAGGCTGTTCATAGACCCCTCCTGATGTCATGTGGACAGACACACAGACAGACAGAAACACAGTTGTTAGACGGTTGAAGGTTGGCAGCAGGTTTGATTTATGAATGAATTTCAGGTTGATTAAATTTATGGATTATGCCTGATTCGTACTTTGGTTTGATGACGCACATAATGGGTATCTACCAAGAAGGATTTATACATGTAGGTTACACACTTTATGTTGGTAGTTAGGTAATACCATGCAACTGTAAAGCACACACATCAGTTTGAAGTTTGAAATAAGGGTTGTTCCCAGAGCACAAACCTGAGAAAACTTGAAGAAGTGCAAGCAATAGCCCACATAAATATTTGTTGTGTTGTGTACAGACACAACGCGTCACAATTACAGTTATGAGGATTTGATATGAATGTAGGGACATGCTGCTAATGCTGCGCCAAAGCTCTTTTAAATTTGCCATGGATAAACTGGAGGATTGAAATTCCTCAGCACAGATTTTCGTTTGGATTATAATGTGTTTGGCTTTTTTGGATTCCTTCTAGGAACTGGTCCTGTCCGTACGATTACATCTCATCTCTTGGCCCATGCAGGTTGCATTGTCTTCCTTTTTTGACTGAATGTTTAATATGTGTACCTTTCTACACTTCAATACCCCTTCCCTTTATTCCTTTACTGTAATATGTTGAATTTGGGGGTGTGAACTTGAATACAATCGTATAATTTCATTATCCTTCTAGTTTGAGTTTTCATAAAGCTTTTCTTTATATGTGTGTGTTTATTTCACCCAATTATGTTTGTACAGTATAATTTACTCCTTATTGTGTCTTTAACATTGTGCCAAATTATGACATAAACCAAACTACATGCATGTATATGTGTGTGTGTGTGTGTGTGTATGTATGTTAATGTGTGTGTGTTTGTGTGTGTGTGTGTGTGTGTGTGTGTGTGTGTGTGTGTGTGTGCGTGCGTTTTTGTGTGTGTTTGTGTGTGTGTGTGATGCCACCACACACTTGTGTTTACCCTGGTCACTTCACTTATCAATTCTTTCTTCCTGCTTTCTTTCTAGTACTACTACATCACAATCTTCTCATGTAGTACATGGATGGTAAATCTGAGGGAAAACTAATGAAGCAGACAAGTTTTTGGATGTACTGTTGTATTGTATGGATTTTGAGACATGGTTTCAGAAGGATGTTCAAGTGGTTAAACAGTCAGTGGGCGATCTGACCACAAAACTACCAACGGTAGGAGTCTCACTAGAGTTACAGTCGCCGGTCTTTAGGATTGTGTGTGGTTATCTAGAGGTTGAAACACTGTTATAACAACCTTGTTCATTTGCTCTCACACTTAATGGCTTACGCAGCATGCCACGATTTACAGATAATTAATGTATTGCTTGTGGCCAATTCCACATTTGTACTACAACGCTAAAGTAATCTTTCTGCTCAGATACTCACACACAGCTTGTTAGATAAATGCAGACATTAAAAGTGTCTCTTACCAGCGAGAAGCAGAAAAGGTTCATGTTGGCTGATGAGTCCGCTGTTCGTGTTGTCTGATGGAGGTGAAACAGCAACTGAGTGACAGCCAGAGACTAAGAGACACAACAGCTCAGCGGGAGCCCAGCCTGGGTCGCCTGCTGTCTTCTCAGATTAATACCACAGTAAAATCCCTCCACTAATCCAATAGATGGACCACCATACTTTAGCAGCCAAAGCAGATCTCATTCTTGACAACAGGCCGACCATTAGTGGAGGAACAGAGTGAGTCTTTGTTTTGAATCTTGTTGTTTTTGTTTGTCCAGCAGCCATGCTCTTTTTTTACCTAAACTCAGTGTTAAAAGAAGTATTATATCCTTAACTTATTATATCCTTTAAATGACCAAAACAATCAGGGAAGAAATACTCCATCACAGGTACAAGTCCTTAATTCTAAATCTTAAGTAACATTTCACTATTATCAGCAGACTGCATAAAAACTAAAATCCTGAAATGTCCCCTGTGACTGATATATTATACGTAACATTAGATTGTTGATTGCTGTGTTTTTAACACTTTACATACTTTACTAATCCAGTGGGTCCCCTCCAAAGGGTCACTAGATAGATCTGCTGGGGTCTTGAGTTAATTGATGGGTTAAGAAAGAAGAAAAAACAGTGTTCAGATTTTTATTTTTATTTTTTACCTGAGAGGCCCAGACTAAGCACAGCTCAAAGGTTGTGAACAACTGGTTATTATGTGTTTTTATGTAAATCTTAAACTGAAAAGTAATCACTGACTATGTCTATTAAATAAATGTAGCAGAGTATGTTTGTAGAGTAATTCCCTCTGACATGTAGTAGAGTAGGAGTAGGAAGTGGCATAAAATGGAAATACTCAAGTATTTTTTTTTAAACTACTGAAACACCACTTGTTCACACAGCCTACAACCTCCCTTAGTATAGCCACTGATAAGTGTCCTTGGGTTTCATGAACGGCGCTCTATAAATAATAGTTATTATTATTGTTATTATCATTATTATAAAATTCAAGCACCTCTCAGGTATAGTATGGAGTAAATGTTCTTTCCACCACTGCCTACACAATGCTTTGCATGCCTCAATGGTGTTTCACATCTAACAGACACCTTCCTCATCACTACTTTACATCAAAACTTTGATCTTTGATTGTAATCATGGATTGATCCTTTTAATGTCTATTTCATTGGACGCATCTTGCACAGTTATATTCTACTATTGATTAAAAAATTTGATCAGAAAAACACCACTACCTGGGTTATTTTATAAAGGAGTTCCATGAAGGCAATATCTATGGTAGCCACAGTACTGCCAGGACCAAGAACGGGCTGTAGAAACCAAGGGAAAAAGAGAAGATCTCAGCTCCAGGCAGTCCTGCTGGGAGGAAGGTGCAAGAATGACAGCAAGAGCTTTGTTAATACGTGTAAAAAAAAATGACAACAACAATAATAAAAGAATTTCCAACAACCATGCCCCCATGCAGTCGTCATTTACACATTGAAACAAACACACCGAGCATGGGGCATGCCTGTTCTCAAATTCTCAGCAGCACAGTTCTTTCCTGTGTGGGCAGCAGATGAGTGTAATATTTTCCCTCATGTTCTAAAAGTGGTTTTGTGCAACATACAGGCTCCTTCATCAATCACAATAATTCCTTCACATGATGGAAAGTTGTTACATTTTTGGTTTAGGGTGTGTCCCCCAAAAGTGATGCAAAAAATAAAAATGTTTTGCATGCAGTAATTACATTTTTTTATCTAAAGACATTATTCTGTAGTACTGTGTCAATCTATTTGTCTTTTGGATAAAGTCCATCCGGTATGGTAACACATTAAGTGTAAAGGTTGTGATCTACTAATCCACCAATCATCCACCTCTGATATCTGGGCTGCTCTGGCGGAAAGAAGGAACAGCCAGAGAGATTAACACTGATGACCTGTATTTTAATGACAGTATTCTGAATCCATGCAATTCATTTGTGTTAGTGAGTTTTTATTGTTGTATTATAGTTGTGTTTGGGATCTGGTGTGAATTCTTCTGAGTTATTTGAGCTACAGGAAACACAACAAAATGAAACATGGGTCCTGTGTGCCAGATAGACTGCGTTCCTGACAGTGACAGGTTGTGAGGGTTGTTCTCGGAAAACAGCGAGTGAATGTTGCCAGGTCACAGGTGTGTGCAACACCTTTGTGTATGACTCATTTCATCAAAATCGATTAGTGTTTTATATTGTCTATATGACAGAGAAACAATTTGCCTGGCTCTTTTGGTAATAAGGGGATGATGAACAAAAGGTTTAACATCCCTTCACCACCAGGTCCAGTGGAGCCTTTATGGAACCAAGTAGGGTATTTGTTTCCCTATGGGTTAAACATGCATTTTTCCTTTTTTCTCATTAGCTAATAAAAACACACACAAAACTATAAAGTGGGGCCTTCAAGATTATTGATCACATGGTCCCCACTTACAATCCATGTGGGCCCTTTGGACCCACTTGGGTTGACACACCGGGGCCTTCAAGGAGCTAATATACAAAGCCTATAGCCTAACTGGTCCAAATGCCAGTCTACCCCAAAAAATGAATTGTCTGTGGGCGTTGAGTTGGCTAGGATAATTGTCTTACTGTAAATTATTAACCAGTTTAATTTACCCCTCGAATTAATACAATTCGTAATATGCAACAGACTGTTAGTTAAAGGCACCATGTGGACCTTCTTGTAAACAGACACAGCTATGTTTATTTTTAGCATTTCTCACTGAAATGTGACATGTATAGCAGTAAGACTTTAAAACATGTTGATTACATTTTCCTCTTCATTAAACCTTTGCAGAGCAGATTTTTATTTGCATTTTAAAAACCTGCATTCTGCATTGCGCTACCAGTCTTCTTCTTCACTTACCGTATGTTTCTATGCACACCACCGCCAACAACTACTGCCGTAATCAGTGGAATAGCATAATAACCCAAAAGAAACCCATGAGGAAGTCAGAACATGTGAGCGACACTATGTTTTTGAACCCATGTGGGACTCACTGTAAATCTTCAGACAGACACAGACAGTTTTCTGTCTCATTTGTAACAAAAGACATCTGAAAC
Source organism: Etheostoma spectabile (assembly GCF_008692095.1). Lineage (NCBI taxonomy): Eukaryota > Metazoa > Chordata > Actinopteri > Perciformes > Percidae > Etheostoma > Etheostoma spectabile. The sequence continues at coordinate 9,229,359 of NC_045735.1, read as the reverse complement.
AAATCAATGCATTAATTAAAAGATTTATTATTTTCCCATTTAATGATTTTGAAACAGATGACTCCTGAGAGTTCAACTTTACCTCTCAGCAGAAACAGACAGCGACCCACATAGCAGTATGCAGTTGGCAGTGACCCACTAAGTGACATCAGAAAGGGCTTAAGTGTGTGTGTGTGTGTGTGTGTGTGTGTGTGTGTTTGTGTGTGTGTGTGTGTGTGTGTGTATGAGTGTGTGCATGTGTGCATGCATGTGTGCGTGCATGTGTGCGTGCTTTCCTTGCCACCAGCACTATTTCAAAACCTAGCTGTTACTACCAGTGTGTTGGACAGTTGCCTTTGAGATGAGACTAAATAATTCAACATTTGTAGATTTCATTGAAAATAAAAGCAAGAGAAATGAAAGACAGGAAAATCACATGAAAATATTGTAATCTAACAAATCATTTTTCACTTCCAGATTTAGATTTAAGTACTTTCTCATTGACAATTTTCATTAATGAGAAAGTGAAAGTAAACACCGAGGGATGATTCAGGCTCAGCAAAGGTCGCTGTCACAACATTTTGTGAAATAGTCTTCAGCACAGAATTCCTCACAAGTTCGAGAAATTGCGTCACCTGTTGAAAAAAAATCAAAACAATATGCAATTAATGAACTATCTGTCACTGTAGTAAATAATATGGTTTGTCTATAACGTGGACATGAGAAAAAATGAAGTAAATGCAGCAGAATGAGTCCTGCGTACCGTTGGTCTTGGTCTGGCAGTACTGAGCTGATGGTGGGCAATCTGTCTCCGTCTTACAGCGATCACCACCTTCACAGGTGTAGCATCTCAGCGTGAGCACTGATGAGAAGACAAAGCCATTAGCATTTTCACTTGCTACAATACAATAAAGTTCCTTGTTGAGTTAACAATGTCCGTTGGATCGGTCTAATGATTCAGTGATCAAATCAAATGGTTCCATAACATTGCAAAAAAAGAGTATAAACCTAATTTCACTCACCTTGAGTGCTACACAGCAGGAGCAGCAAAGTAAGAAGCAAGACCTTCATGTTGTCAGATGGTATGTGGACAAACCACCCGCACTGTCACTTTTATACTGGCACACATCACATACCTCACATACAACCGCCTTTGTTTACAACTATTGTTCCAAAGAAAAGACGAAGCCTTAGCGAACAAAGATTTAATCTGCTTCATTCTCTTGCTGAAGAGCAAGGTGTTGTGTTTCAGGAGACTCATAAGGTTACTTTTAACCCTCTCTGGCTGCGGCTTGTTAATTTAATTCAATTCAATTTTAATTATGGTGTCAAATCCACGTACACTAGGGCTATAATTTACAAAGACCCAACAATTTCCCACGAGCAAGCATTAATGATGCTGTTTGAAAGCTACATTCCTGGGATTGGCTTTATGTCTGACCTCTCAACAGGACTCAATACATCAGATTGTAACAAATTATATCAGATCATGTCATGATTTTAAAAGCTCAGCTGTATGTCTGGACCTTGTTCACTGTACTAGTTCCAGCCTGTTTAATGTACACAGCCTGAAAAGTAACTGGAAACATTGCCCTTTGGATACAGTTTGTTGGTCACTAAAATAACTCACCAAAAGTTACCTTACAAGTTAAGTAAGCATTATCCTCGCATTATTTAACAAACAAGGCTACAGTACAGTAAGGCTACGTATTTACAGCTATGCTTTGACGACAACATGCTAACATGCTCACAATTAAAATGGAAATATGCGTATGTTTAGCAGGCATGATGTTTACCATTTTAAATGTGTTGCTGATGCTGCTACACTAAACACGAAGTACTACATCTGTGAGGTAAAAACATCCCGTCATTACTTTCAAATCCATGCCCAATAAATGTACACATTTTTTAATTTAATAAAAACAGCTGAAAAGACACTGAGACAGAAATCACATCTACAATGCAAGTTAGAAGGTTTTATCAGATCCACCATCCTATATATTATGTGCTAATAAATAAATGAATGAATTAACTAAATAATCACTTTTTCACTGACTTCAGCCCACTTTGCATATAGTTAAACTAATCAGCATAGTATTCTGTGATGTTTTCTCTGTAATCTATATTTATTTGTACAATAGCAACAGTAGCTCCATGCAGATCTACCAGTCTCTGACTAAAGCCAGCTCCACAGGGTTTGAGTTTGGGCATGGTTCCAGACTGCCAGATAGACTGCGTTCCTGACAGTGACAGGTTGTGAGGGTTGTTCTTGGAAAACAGAGCAGAGCGAGCGAATGTAGTCAGGCCACCGGTGTGTGCAACACCTTTGTATATGACTCATCAAAATCAATTAGTGTTTTATATTGTCTACATGACAGAGAAACAATTTGCCTGACTCTTTAACATCCCTTCACCACCAGGTCCAGTGGAGCCTTTATGGAACCAAGTAGGGTATTTGTTTCCCTGTGGGTTAAACATGCATTTTTCCTTTTTTCTCATTAGCTAATAAAAACACAATACAAAATACATACAGTCTTGTACCTTTCACTCTATTTGGATATTTTGTTACTTTTTTCACTCAAAATGAAATGTTGTATGCGTATGAGTCATGTTGCAGCTGGTTAGCCTAAGGCATGGTCTAACTCTTTGTATACAGACTTTTCTGGACGGCAATGGGAGAAATTAATGGGAAATTCATTTCCGGAACCCAAGGTCTCTCTGAGAAGGCAGGACTTTTGAGCTCTTATGCTGTAGCCTGGCTCCGACCTCCTACGTACTTCCGCTCAATTTTTATTTTCCTTCAGTAAACCGTCTGGGTTTGCGGTATATTCTTGGATTTTCTCTGGCCAAATCTTTGGCGGTCCAATCAGCGAACAGAAGGAGTGGCTGAGAACGATGACGTTGAGGTTGTGCACTAGTTGGAGTAGGAGTTCCATAATGGCGGCGGAGAACGATGCGAGCAAAGCCATTTGTTTCATTGTGGCAACGCTACCGAATATCCAGAAGTTAAAGCCTGAGCAAGATCAATCTTTGCTGAGTTTTGTGGGCGGAAGGAAGTTAACACTTGTTAATGGAGAGTGGACTATCTGTACGAATGAAATGTACAGGAGTCTGGTGGGACCAGGCTACTGATGCTGTAGATTTAAGGACAAATGAAAATCAATAGGTGATTCATTTCATCAGTGCGTCATCTCCAAAAATATATTTAATATTTTGTGCATTCATTCAGGGTACAATACGTCATTTATAAGTTAAGCTTAATTGAAGCATTTAACATTCAGACATGCCGTTAAACAACCTGTGTAGCCTCTCCTACATGTAGCTGTGACATGATGGGTGACTACAACTTGAAGTTTCCCTTTAATGACATCTGTAGGCAATAATGTGGGAGTGCGAGAGAGTGGGCATAACGACTTTATTTTTTTCCTCAACTCACCTTGTTTTCAATTATGCAACTGGTAATGGAAACACTTTCAAAAAAATATGAAAATCCATGTGGCAACTGTAAGATTTGGTTACTTCTAACAAAGAACCCATTTGACTTGTTTTCACAGGTAAAGGTGCAATACCGACAGCTAGTGTTTAAAATAATTACTGCAGTACAAATTCAAAATACTGTAGAGCAGGGGTGTCAAACTCAACTTCACTGATGGCCACACTGGAAAATAAGAATCACATCAAGGCCCAGACATGTTTAGTTTATTGATATGCTTTTATTTAATCAAAGAAGTCAAATATCTTGTCAGAAAAAGTGACAAAAACTTTGACAAAAGTGACAACGTTGGAAAATGTTACAAATTGTCAAAAAATATGACGTTAGAAAAAGCGACAAAAACTAGGTGCGCAAAAATGTTCTGTGAACCTAAACGGATATGCAAGGGGCCGGATTTGGCCCGCAAGCCTTGAGTTTGACACATGTGCTGTAGAGAGCCGTCTCCCCGACCCCTCCTCCCCAGACTCAAAGTTCACGGACGTTGTTCACAACAATGTTGCTGGTTTACTGTTATAATAAACAATAAAGTCACAGTGCATGCATTTATATTTACCTGGGTTACATGCAGAGCTTTCTTCTATTAATTTATACATAAAGCTTTTGGTTGGTAAACTGACTAAAACCAAATCACATCATGGACCACTCTGAAACACATACTGTATGTTGGAGGAAAACTGGCAGTTAATGCTTTGTTCACTTCTGAGGTATATTTAATTCATAAGAATCATTGCAAATCAAGCAGCAAACAATGTAATTAATAAAAAAGGAAAGTGATTTAAGTCCTGTCAAAATATAAAATGCTAACTTTTCTGAGTAAAGTTTGCATGTTCTTCTATTGTGGGAGTGCAACACATTCTCACTCTCATCTCGTAAAATACTTTTTTCTCTCATGTTCATGCTTGGCTGTGTATTGTAGTAGTGGATTTAAAATAATATTGCAGTCCCTAGAGTCAATCTGCTGGCTAAAAAATACCTAGCACATGTTATGCTGTGGCCTCGGATAATCTAATGAGAATTTCTACAAGCATTACATTTGACATCTGACATTTACACAGCATACAGTATATAAACCTTCTAAAAGTTAGTGTGGCAGAGTCACCATACCTGTTTCATTTTCATTGTGAGGCCCCACATGTGACCTAAAGAATTCTCCTTTTATCCAATCAGCAGTCAGAATTACGACCCTTGCACAGTATGTCCTGTGCACAGTATGTCCTGTTACAAAAGTATTTTCTGGTATGATAATTTAGTTTAACTGTTTTATTTTAAAGAGAAGATTTTAATGTTTTTCTTAAATAACTTTTTAACAGTATTTATCCACATACAACATCTTAAATATAACAAATTTATTTAACTTCCATACATGAATAGGTGTGGGGTTAAACAATAAAAACAAATTGACGAATTATAAAACTTAAGCTTCAGTAAAAGTGGTCTGAATGCAAGAACATCACTTTTAGGCAATGGTGCTAAAATCGCTCTCATTTCATGGCTAAACCATACATGTGCTGTATTAGAACCTGTGTTAATGATTGTTTTTAATTGGCTTTTTAAAGTTCTAAAAATTGAGTTGTTACAAAGGCAAAATATGTTGCATCCTCAAAATGACAAATTTAACCAATGTATCGTCTTACAAGAGCTTCACATCAACGTCAGATTGTCCTGCTCCGTGTCACCCTTTCCATCTTCCACACTGTTGTCCTCAGATGTTGATTTATTACTTCTGTGAAATACAGACAGATAAATATTCATTTTTGCAAATAAGCCATGTGTCATACCAGCATTAGATTAGCCACAAACAGCTTAAGATCTGTTGACGTTTTAAAATATGTTAAACTACATACTATCCAGTTAATTACACTATGAAATAAATTAGATACGGTATACAATGGACCTACATCATATTTCACTTTCTTTGCTTCAATGTACACTTTTTCTCTGGTAACAATACTGTATAGAAAGTACTGTGAGGCTTAACTGCATAGACAAAGAATACTCTATACATCTCTACCTGTGTGTTGCTTTTCAAATTTTCTCTCTCGATAGGAGTTGCCCTTCTTCATTAGGTAGAGAAGGATCAAGTCACAGATGAAAGCTCCCTGTTAAATAAAGTTTCTGTCACAACTGGCAAAATGCAACAAAAACAATCCTGTGCAGTTCTTTAAAACTTTTGAATGTTGTTTAACACATCATGATTAATGACACTTACAGCACCCATCAAAGCCAGCCCTGAGCCAACATTGATGGCTGTTGGGATGATGCTGAACTTCCCAGCCTATGAATAACAGAAAAATTAGAAATCTGGTTTAGCGCAAAAATCATCCTAAAAACTTACTACTAAAAAATACTACTAAATATACTGTCTTTTGTTAAAAATGTCTTTGAATGTGATTTCAGTTTGATACATTAATGTAACCTGCAGTTCACTGAGATGCAAAAGAAATTATAACATCACAATGCATCCTAATCCTGTTGTTGTAGACAATCCAACTACAAGCTTTTGATAGTTTGTTATGTGCTAATATGCTGTGTATTGCATTTATGTCACATCATAAAGCTTTGACAAAGCGGACAGTATTCATTGGCCGTTCAAAACGCATTCACCTTTCCGTGCACCATGACGTTAAATTGGATACCATAGACTTTCAATAGAGATCTATAGGTCTCACCAGCAGCATTTTTGAAATACCGAGTGTGTCTGTTGGGAAAAAGAAAAGGAAAATATGGAGGCATGAGAGAATACAAATATTTTTTTTCCAAGTAAGAAACATGGATCATTTTTTCCTTTCAAATCGTGTTTTCAAATATATAATTACATTGTTTAAGAAAATGATAAATATGTGTCTGTGCATAAGACAGTGTCTGCAGTGAGTCTGACCTGAAGTTAAATCCGGTTGCGATGGTCTTGTTGGAGACGCTGACATCCAGACGAGTAAAGTGGTACTGTGGATGGCAGTTAGAGTGGCCTTTGTCAAGATCACAGTCCCACTCTATGATAATGCCAATGGAGCCACCCTGGAAAACACAATAGAAATGGGGTCACATGTGGCTATTAAATAATGTTAACTAATCATGGTAAATAGGGTGGGCACACGTCTACAAACTACAGTCCAACAGGGCCAATGGCCCCCAAAGCATGTCTCCTTTAACACAATGATGCTCACTTCAGAATGAGATGCACATATAGAATTTATGAATAAATGTTCAAATTAAAATTCCTATAAATAATGTGTCTTTTTTAATGGTGCCTCTTTTGCATTTCCAAATGTACTCTGTGTGTTGTGTTCTGTCCAAATTATTGAAATGACTGTGGTGGAAATGTGCCTAAACGATGACAAATAAGTCAACTGACTACCGTGTAACTACCATGTAACTAATTGATTCACCTTTCCAACTTCTCCGTTTCGGTACCAGTGCTTTCTTTTCCCCACCTTTAAAATGTGTATTGTGCATCCCTTGTAATCAAGCAAGATCTCTGCATATTATTAGGAAACAATGTGTTTCTGTCATAGGCTACTTAATTCTATTTTTAGTGTTATTTTCTAAGAAACAAAACCATGAAATTAATTTGTTTAATCACTAAATAAAAATGACAGCTGTTTATTTTTTCCACTGTGATGTAGATTTGATGACACCTGGACTGTTGTTTCTTTTGCTGTTCTGACAAACAAAATAACAATATTAAATTCAATCTAAGTTGAAAAGTGTATTACTGACCAATGTGGCCATGTCCTGGAAGTTGTATCCAGCTCTTCTGGTGATGTCACCCAGGTGAAAGATGGGACAGTAGGGGTGAAGCACCTGGTCAAATCGGCATTTCTTCAAAAAGGAGTCATCAGTCGTTTCCAGAACGTTGGACCTCAGAGTTAAGAAGTACACAGTATAATAAAACGCATGATAACTGATTCCAGTTACCGAGTGGTACATTAAGGTTGTTGAGTGTTGAACACAAAAGAAGAGGATTTACTTTGAAAATGTGAATTTTGGAAATTGGATGAAATTCTTTATGTAGATGGTGAAGTTTTCAGCATTTGTCAGCAGAGGCCCTCTGTCAAAAGAAAAAAGAGGATTGAAATTAAGTGCTAAACATTCAGAGTCTTACTAAAAAAAAAACTTGGTCATTTGGTAAAACAGGCAGTTTAGCCTAAATTCAATTCAATTACATTACATTTTATTTATAGTATTAATTCAGAGTTATCTCAAGACACATGAAGTTCATTTGTTAACTTAGGTTTGGGAGCAGGGCCACGCCTAAACCACACCTCGAAATCACCAGACAGACCTACATATACCGTGCTGCGCAGCCAGGCTTGTGTCTCTGATTGCTTGACGCAAGAGGGTCAGCGTTTCACGCACTCAGTCATGGATCCGGAGCTACAGCTACGCTCACCTGATGTGAACTACGATCCGTACAACAATCTATTCGAAACAGTTTCTGTCACGTTTCTGTCTGTTTCTGTCTTTCCTCTGAGAAAGTGCAGCGCATCCTGTCAAACTTTCTTCTTGCAGTCAGATGCTCCAGTCAGATGCTGCCTGCTATTCCTCCTTTGGCATCTAAATTCTGCCATTTGCTTAGTTCTGTAAGCAAATTCCACCTTGTCTAACCTTTTGTCCAATGCCGCTGCCATCCCCTCTTTCCACCTTAGCGTTGTCTTGGACGGGGCGTGCAAATGCACTTGTGGCGGCATTTTCTGGCTTCTTGGAACTGCATTTCCTTTTTCTACGAGGACTTTGTCATTCAGCTATACACGATGCAGCTCCCTCCGTGGATTTGGCGGATGCTACGGGGGGAGATGATCCGCTCAGCCCTCGGAATTCTGTGATTGAGCACGGAGTCCGGGTCTCCTTCGTCAGCGCTCCATTAAGTATACCACTTTGTTGTGGCTGCCATTCTTTGGGGGCACAAATGGTCAAAAGTCCTTATTAATTTACTCCGACACTACAGCAGTAGTAGACATCTTAAATAAAGAAATTCAGACACTCGGCTCCAGTATCGGAAATTCACCCTACACCAGTGACACCGTTTTCAGCCACAACCACTAACACACAACAGCTGAGAAACCTCTTACGCCTCACAAGACCGCAACATCAGCGGTCTCTCCCAGCACTCTCTCAGCCTACTTTAACGAGCTGGAATTGCTTTAAGGAACATCAAGCCACATATCGGCTTCCATTACCCTCTCTGGTCGTCAAGTCCATCTACAGTTTTATCACCCATGCTCATTCCATTCAACTTTTTTTCAGCTTTTGAGGTGTTCAGAATTTGCACCAACTTCATCCGTCTACAATCGTTCTCGTCATCCCCAGTTTATCATACATCACCATACACACTTCAAAGTTTCCTTCCTCATTTATGTCTTCCAGTTTAGCTACCACCTCAACCCCTATGAGCCACTAATCAAATACATCGGCTCAGTGTACACCGCCAAGGTATCTCCACAACATCCACTTTTAACTATTCCAAAACGGCCATTCCATTCTGGTTTCAGAAACATCTGACCAGAATTCTCTGCTTTTCAGCCATATCACGCAAACATTATTCCAGCCACTCTTCCGTACATTCACAACAATCTCAACGATCTCTGTCAAGCCCAGACACAACAGTTCTACACAATCTGACACTTTTGGGGGTCTGTAAACTATTTGGGCAAAAACTGCTTCTGAGACGGAACCCCTACTCTGAGTCTCCTCCACCCAGTCATCATACATCCTCCCAAACCAGCCGTCAGATGACATCCACATCAATTTATCTATCTGCACATTCATAATGTTCATTACATCTTTAACTAACTCATGGTCATGGCGTGGTCCATGCTAGTGTGTTTACAGATAGAGTAGGTCTAGAACACACTCTATAATTTACAAGGACTCAACAATTCTAGTAATTCCCCCAAGAGCAAGCCTAAACAGACAAGGCCAGGTCAAGCCGCTGAGTATCTGCTCTTTGCTTAGGTGACTGTAGTATTTAAATGCAGCTTAATGGTAAGCAAGAGAACAGTGTCAACTGTCAAAGGCTCAGTAGATTTATGAAGGCACAGCCTGATACGTACTGCAGGGCCTGTTGGCCAAAACATTATTTGACATGTATACTGTGCATCCACAGAAACTTTTGGCACACATTACTATTATTATTGAAAATACATTTCTCTTCAAACCATGGGGCAATAAGGACACATACAACAATAAATATTATACTTGTTGTACGTGCCCTATTGCACCATGGGTTGGAGAGAAACATATTTTAATGGCACATATTAAAGAATTAACCATACACTTGACTTGACTTACTGTGTCCTGATAAGTTTCAAACTGAATTTTTAAAGTCATTTAAATTAAGACTAATGCTTTCCGTCGGTCTCTCTGAAAAGCATTTGGCCCCATTATACACATGCCTCAGTGACATCAAGGTGATGTCTGCTAATTTGTATTGTCATTGCTGGGTTCCATGAGTTATTCAATACATACTGTGTATACAAAAATGCACAAGATGTATGTAACTGCATTGCTCATTACTGTGGTTTGAATATTCTTTCAATGGGACACCAGCCGTAGATTTCACAGGTCCCAGTGGAGTTTTCATCTTTTCTTAAGCATTGGCCACTCATAATTCCTGAAGAAAAACAGCACAATAAGACAGTCGCACAGCTTATCACATGTGAAAAGACACCATATTTGAATTTCTGTTGCAAAGATATGGATTATAAATAATCAGTTCAAATGAGAGTTGTGCTATTATTTCCAAATTCCATGTCAGTGGCATAGACTTAAACAGACAGAAACCAATCACCACATTCCTTAAATTTATCTTAAACACTTGTGTTTTCTATCATGCATGTTGCACTCATTTCCTTTATTTGGAAAACAAGAGAGAATGTAACCTTGTTGAATTAGGATCAGAATGGCACTAAGCCAATGAAACTGAATGGCGTTTCTCTCTTACCGTTACCAGCCACTATCATCTTCCCCTCTTCACAGTCCTTGTCATCTCGACAGTGACCATTCAGCACTTTGGGGTTCTGAGAACAACGTCACAGCCAAAAAACAGATGTTCATGAAACATTTACCCACAACAGACTAGTTTTTTACAAGTCACAAACAAGGCTTGTAAAATAAAAAATAATATAAAAAAATACATGAGAAGAAGTGCTGTCAAAAGATTAAAACATTTAATCGTGACAATCACATTAATGTCATAGTTAACTCGCAATTCATCGCACATCTATTCTAAATGTCCCTTGATTTCTTTTTGTCCCACTATTTTTTTCTCATTTTCATTTTCTTATTAATATGGAAAAGAGGATCGGCTTGCTTTGTGCAAATGTTTTTTTCATTGAAAACAACATTGGCATATAGCCTGCTGTAGTGTTCAATTTCACAACATTCTTACTTGGAGCAGTCATTCACACTTATAATCTCTCACAGTGTAAGACTGTCCATCAATAGAAGGGTGCTGTTACGCATCACACCACACACAATAGTGTCGGCTCTGTCTGTAATGCGTCTGCTTGGCATGTGCAAATCGCTGGTGCTAAGGGGGGGAAATGGCCAATTTCCCCTTTTCCCCCCACATAAACTGCCTGGAGCTGTCCGTGGTTCTGAAAGTTTAGCAACATTTCGCCCAAGTGGCGAAATGTTCAGTGTGGCGTGCACTTGGCTCAGCTGTTGGAGATAGCCAGGAGCCTATTACTGTGGGCACACAGACACCTGCTGTCATTATTAAATCACATCACATGTCATTTAGATGACGCTATATCAAAAGCGACTTACAATTGCTGTATATCAGAGGTCACACACCTCTGGTGCAACTAGGGGTTAAGTGTCTTGCTCAGGGACACATTGGTTGATGTATCGCAGTGGGAATCAAACCTGGATCTCTCACACCAAAGGCTTCACTACCTGTCCAATGCATATTCATGAGAGGTTTTTATCAAAATAATACATTATTTGATTGAACTGGTTCGGTGAGAATAGGAAGAGCTATTAGTCTATGTTCTGCTTATGGACCTTGTGTCGCAGGTGGCGTTGACAACATCAGCTTCACCCTTGACCCAACAGTAACAGCTCTTAGAGGGCAAAGCCCATACAAAATAGAACAATAGTTATGCATTGTAACTCCAAATTCTCTGAGTATAGGCGTAGCCCTCTAAGATTCAGGCCACCTGCTTCCGAAACAGCTGAAGAAAAATGCTGATGTTGGGAGCAGATCTCTGGTTGTGCAACTGTGATATACAGTAACTGGGGACGTAATAGAGGTCCATGCAGGGCACAAGGGAGCTAAAGAAATCTTCACAACTGTGCATGCGCAGAGTGGTTACCCAACAGCGACAGGTCTTAGAAGACTGGGCCTATACTCATAGAATCTGGAGTTGCAATACGCAACTACCGTTAGAGGTTGTTTATGGACACATGTCTGTGCCTTTTCTTCTCAAAAATTCATGTTTTAGTGAAACTTGACTGTGCCTTGCTGGAACATGATAAATGACATTTCCCACTCAATTGTGGCAGCTTTTCACTCAGGGGCCATTGGTGAAAGTTTAAAATGTATACAAGAGAGGTGTTTATGGCTGTGTAGTCAGTGCTTGTACAGACCTGCTATTCTTCTTGGCAGATACAGTAAGGCAAGAGAACAGGAGAGGCTGAGTTTACATACCAAGAACCCTCTGGAAATTTGTAGCTACATATACTGTATAGCTAAGAGAATGAACAGTATTGAACAGTATAAGTGTGACACACTTAGCGTCTCTTACCAACTCACAATTCTAATTAACTCAACTAACACACACACACACACACACATGCAAACCAATAGAAAGGGAGATGTGTCAGCCTTTGTTAAAAGTTAAAAATATTTTTGTCTGTTTTCTGTACTCATTGTGCAATGTGCAAATTACAGAGTCACTTTAAGGGGTTACTGAAATGTGTAACTGTTTTCTTCATCCTGGCATTTTGGCTGATTGGCTCAAGTAACCATTTATCACGAGAGATAACATGCTTGTCTCTATAGTTCATTGAAATTTAAACATAAGGGGACCTAAGTGTTAATAAGTTTGCATTTTTCCTTTTCATCTCTTCTCTAACCTCAGCAACACATTGCCCATTGTATATTTAAACATTGCAGGCTGGAATAGTTTCCAGATGATCAGATGTCAAACAGTGGAGAGTAACTTAAGTAACCTTAAGATAAACATTAGTCACAGAAACTGCACACGTCTAAACAGCACATCGTGCCCTCCCAACACATCTTCACCAACATTATAGGTTGATTTCTACTAAACCATACCCAAAACGACACATACGACCATTCTATTTACTTCCACTGTGGCAATTACATCATGTGCCCGCTTTTAACAGGCACAGTTTTAAACACGTAGTTAATGTTGTCAAAGTAACTAGTAACGTTTATGAAGGGCAAGTAAAACATCAGGGACTGGCTTAAGTCACATAAAATTAATAAAGTGAGGATGTAATGTGATGTTATGGATGTAATTTGTTTCATTTTAGTTGACTTTTGGTTTCCCATGGGACATGATCCCCAGTCTCCAGAGTGAAGGTCCTGTGTTTGTTTAACCCATTCATCACTACAACCTTCTTCCTTATGTGGAAACTGACAATCTTATACTTTGTCACCTCACTTCCTGCTTAATATTGCTTTCAACAATTACCACAGCCACAAGAGGTTGCCGCCTAACAAGAAACATAGTTTTGGATCTAATTGTGGGTCATCATGAGCTGCTTGCATAGTTGTGCAATGCATTTTCTAGGTGAGGACGGGATGGCCCTCCAGCTAGATGATGCTCACAGCAGTTGGTATCCTAGCGTTAAACACAAACATGTTTGTACTTTGAAGCACTACAGGAAAATGTAGCTCTCTATAACATAAAATAAGAGAATACCGTGTAATGGAACATGCAATTCAGAGAATGCATAAAGTGTGATGAATAAAGTTGTTGGTTAGGTTGCTAAAAAGACCACAGGAGTGAGACAGAGAGAGTCTCTGATTAGATTCCTTCTTCTCTAACATCCCAAACATCGTTTGCCCTTTCAATACCAGGAACTGGGCCCCTGTTCAACAGGAAACTGTGGTCAAGGTAAGGCAGTGGCAAGTAACAGACTTTATCAACACACTGATAGTCTTTAAACCTCACGCACACACATACAGTACATATCCACATCCATGTTAAGAGACTGACCATCTTCAATGCACAGCAACTACAACGAAGAGCAAAGGCAATGAGTTCCAACCTTGGTAAAGGTAAAAAGACGGAGAGCCTCACAATCTTCCTGTGCATAGAAACTTTACTCAACCTTTTATAGCTTCAAAATATGTTAAGATGTCAAATTCCTCATTGTTTTTACGGTCCCACGTTAAAATGAACTTGGGTTTAAACACTTGTAATGGCTGATATTTTTCTTCCATTTGTCTGTAATGTGTTTTAACAGATTGTTGAGAAAGATTTTTTTTCAAATTAATTGAGGAGGATAATGTACACCTGACAAACAACTTTGACTTGGTGAGGCAAGGATAACATGACTACTGCACTGTTGGCAAAATGTGTTTATTCTGTACCACATTGTATGATAAATTGATCATTACTACTGGCATTATAATTAGCAAATTAGATCTAAGATATGAAGTATTTTGACAGCTGCTATTACAGTCACTAAAAGGATCTGTTCTGTATTCTTACCTCAGCGCAGTATCCCAGCCTCTGGTTTGGCGTCTCTAAGAAATTAGTTACGACAAACAGAACAGCTTCACCCTATGTGGAGAAAACAATCTGCATTGGTCTTTATGTTGACATCATAACATGAGGACCCCTGTGGTGCCTCACAGCATTGGACTCTCTATCTTAAGGGGTGTTTTGATGTTCCCATGACATACTAAGGACCTCTTAAGAATGGAAAAAAAGATGAAAACATTTCTTTTTACAATTAGCACTAGTACAATGTGCAAAAACCATACTTTGGTGTTCCATTTTTACCTCTCTTCTTAAAATGTCATCACACCTATTTTTTTGTTTTTACAAAATGAACAAAAAACAGTGACAACAAAGACGATCTTGAGACGATAATAATTTAAATATAGATGAAAAAAAAATTAAATAATCTAACCTAAAAATGAATCAGAATCAGATTTAAGTTTTAGTTGAAACATGAATGCCAATAAACCAGAGCTGTGGAGAAAGGTCTGTGAATGTGAATGTGAGACTACACTAACAGTCCCACATCACGTAATTCCCATTTTGTTGCTTTGTCAGCTGGCGCTGATGCATGTTACTACTGGTGCAGTTCAGTTAAATCCTGCTTTATCCATGAATTTGAGCAGGCATAGGGAACAAATGCTTAGAAAAAGTGTGTGTCTTTTAGACGTTTATAAAGTGTGTTCTACATACATACTGTTGTGTAAATGTTTTCACCTGTGGTGGGATGACGTAGTCTTCTGGTCCCCACACCAGCAGACCAGACTCAGTGGTGTTAGTCACTGAGACTCCTTTCAGTTTAGTTATTATAGAGCTCTGGATGGCCTCATCGGTCTCCTGATAGCCCTTCTTGCTTACAAAAACCCACCTGTGGGTGAAAGAAAGAATGCAACAGCTGAAAGTTGTGTTTAAAGCATCCTATTTACTATGTTGTTGTTTGTGTTAAACATTAAAGAACATACAGAGTGATGACCATCATTACATGATATTCTTAGATGCCTGTTGTTTTTACAATGAAGCACTTGGTGACTACATAAGTTAAATATGTTTTCTAGATCAGGCTTACTAGGGTGAGTACTGTTAAATTGAGATACTTTTTGAAAATTTGGATTCTGAAACAATTTACAGATTTTCCATATGTTTAAGCTCAAAACATGGTACATTTCCATAAACATCAATCTCCTTACTACAAAATTCAAAATAAAACTCAAACACAATGTGTCCTAAGACCACTTCTTTTTTTACAGGTGCTACTAGCAAAACTGGACCCCTTATATTGAGATACAAAAAATAATACAAAATACATGGGACACTGTCATTGTCAAAATAGGATACCTAGTGCTATCGTACAAAAGACAGAGACATTGAAGAAGAGGAGCACTTTCAACATGTAATGTCTTCAAGTAAAACTATAGCCTAATAAAATACAACAGCAAAAGTATAGCATCTCTATACCAGACATCTTTTACCACACTTTTCTTTGCTCTTGCTTCTCTTCTCCTGCCTTTCCATGTTCCCTTGCCTTGGATTATGAGGGTTTTAAACTATTTATATACCTATTTATTTACAATTATGACATATTTATTATTTGTTCACAATTTATTCATCTCAGTTCTTTATTCTGGGAATAACTGCCTTTCCCTTTTATGGGTTATAGCTAAACCTTTTTGTATTGAACTTCTTCTTTGCACAGTTCCAGCAAGCTATCTGACATATTTAGAGAAATTATATTTGATCTAGTTTAGAAAATGATTCATCTGAAGACAGAAGGTAAAAGGCTTTTGGAATTACAGTGGAAACAATAGTATATACTTACGTTTACATTCCAGTAACAGAAAGTATTGGGTTTTACATTTTTAGAAGCTTACGCTATGTCATGTCCCTTAACATTGTGATTCTTGGATTAAATGTAACCGAGGATAACTGTCTCTGGTGTCACTGCACATGACCAACGCCTACATATATGACGTCAAATCCATACAACCTTTTTTTCCTTACATACCTTTTAAGCAATACATAGGCTGGTATTGGGTTAATTTCGGTATTCCTTGAAAATAGAATTCATGGCAAAACTGAACTGTGCCATTTTGACAGTGTCCTATTTTGACAATATTCCCCCTATGTCTTTTTTTTTATTTCTGGGTTTTGCTACTGGGTACTGAACAAGCCACAAGAGTCCAGTACACTGGACATTAGAAAAACTTTGTGTGACAGCTGTTCTCCTTACAGACATGAATTGATTAATTAATTTGTACCAATTTATCACGTGTGAAATGAGGTGAGAAAACTACATAGCCACAACATAATTCACTGACTTACCCTATAATGTAACCAATGAAAGATAACTGAATAAGTCTGTACAAAACTCCAACTTTCTTATTTTTGGCGACAATGTATTTTTCCGTTTTATAGTCGAACAAGGAGAGGAAGCATCCTTTGAAGAAACTCCCGGCCATCCTGCAGCTGTCCACGGACAGTTGTGTGTCAGTGTTCCACACCAGAGTTTTAGTGCAGAAGCACAGTTGGGGGGGGGGGGGGGGGGGGGGGGGGGGAGGGGGATGCTTACTACCATCAGCCTCAAGTCCGAATCAACTAGCACAATACAATGTCCAGGTGGGATTTTCAAAATAAGACTGGGCATGGTTGTAATGAGGACAATGACATAGGGTATTCTCTTTTATTTTTGTTTTATTTTTTATTTTTATTGAAGAGCATAGGTACATTCCCTGTATGTATATACAAAAAAGTCAATACCACAGGTGCATATACAGATAAAATATAAGATGTATATAAAGAAAGGTAATAGAAAATGCAATGCACGCAAAATCAAATGTGTTATTCTCAACGTCGCTTAGAGTATTGCCGTATTGGTGCAGTTCTTGAAAAAAGTGTTCAAAGTTTGGTTTGGAGTCCGCCCATTTTGTCTTGTGAATGTGGACAATAGTAACAGTACAAAATAGACGATATCTTTGTCCATCTCATTACCTTCAAAACAAATAACAATGCATTTATCCTCAAATTTAAGGGATCGCCCAGTTTTCTTCCTTAAGATGTTGAAAATTAAATCCAAAATATTTTATTATACATACATATGGTGAAAGAAAAAACAACAGATTGTTTCTTCTTCATCCACTATTCTCTTGGATAAGCATACATCATAATAGTACTTTTCCAGGTCATCCTGCGCGGCTTCCGCTTCTGCTCTTTGTGTGTTGCCGTTCTCAAATCCGTTCGTTTGGCACAACAACAAACTTTGAGCTAAAATGTAACTGGGATGTCATGCAGGGGCTCTGAGATGAGGCTACTTATTTTCATATGTTTTGAGGTGGCCTCTAAATGTTTCAGTTGGTCAGGGCTGAGCAAATTTAAACGTAACAGAAACATCAATAAAAAAAATTGATAAATTAATTACAAAGAAAAGAATGTTCACTGTATACTATGAGGGCTTGCTAGATGTAATTATTTCAATTTGTCAGTGTTTCTTTTCATGGTTATCACAAATCAGCAAACACAGAAGGAACATGGGAAGTGTTTCACATTGCTTGCAAAAAAACAAGTTTTGATCTTAGCTAGATATAAATTATAGGTTTAAAAATGTGCTACTTGTGTTTTAGACCGTGTGTTTTTTAGCCTTGGTGGTGAACCTTTTTATTAACCTTTACATGTATCATCACCAGGCAAGGCAGATTTATTTGTATAGCACATTTCAGTAACAGGGCAGTTCTAAGTGCTTGACATAAAAACCATAAGGAAGAGAAAATACAATGAACATTATGAGCAGTTAAAAACAGTATAAAAGCAGATTTAAAGAATGGCAACATCAAAAAGATAGTTCTTCAGCCTTGACTTAAAAAAACTGAGAGTTGCGACAGACCCGGAGTTTTCTGGTAGTTTGTATCAGATATGTGGAGCGTAAAAACTGAACGCTGCTTCCCCCCGTTTAGTTCTGACTCTAGGGACAGAAAACAAACCTGACCCAGATGACCTGAGAGGTCTGGGTGGGTCATGGTTTACTAGCAGTTTAGAAATGTATTTAGATCCTACACTGTTTAGTGATTTATAAACAAGCTGATGTATTTTGAAATCAATTCTTTGAGGCACAGGAAGCCAGAGCAAAGACTTCAGAACTGGAGTGATGTAATCCACTCTCTTGATCTTAGCGAGCACTCGAGCAGCAACGTTCTGAATCAGCTGCAGCTGTCTGATTGGTTTTTAGGGAGACCTGTCAAGACACTGTTGTAGTCAAGTCTACTGAAGATGAAAGCATGGACAAGTTTTTCCAAATCCTGCTTACACATAAGTCCTTTAACCCTTGTTATATGTCCCATGACATGGTGCTCTGTGGATGCTTTTACATAGACCTTAGTGGTCCCCTGATACCACATCTGAAGTTTCTTTCCCAAAATTCAGCCATGGTGCAGAAATGTTGGGCAAGTTACTTAAGTTACTAAAAAGTAATTAGTTACAGTTGCTAGTTACTTTTTCCAAAAGGTAAGTAAAATAGATACTCAGTTACAAATTATAAAAGTATCTAGTAACTGCAGAAAGTAACTAATGCGTTACTTTCAAGTACATTTTTAAATGCTCAAATGTGACCCCACTTCCACCTCTCTTTAACAGAACATAAAATAAATGTGCACGTTCAATTATTTATGATAAATCTGAACATTATGAATTGGACACTTAATAAAATGCATTATCAACAGAAACTGTCTAAACTCAAACAAATCTAAACTCTTTTAATGTTGCTGTGGGACAAAGTGAGACTAGACTCCAATCAAATGCCATGCACAATGCACATAGATATTATGTCAAGCGGATCGACACAAATAACAACATAGATGTTTTGGAACTTTTCATATTTATTGCCCCTCAACAGGCCACGACTGGGCAAAATTAAATAATGCTTGTTAAGCACTACAGAAAAAATAAATAACAAATATATACACTCTTTGTAGTGCAAATAATGTAAGTGGCCTGATGTTTATTCTTTTGCGCTGGTGAGTGCGTTAAGCTGGCATCTGTATGTATGTGTGTGTGTGTGTGT
>NC_045735.1:9209933-9210130 GCF_008692095.1 Etheostoma spectabile | reverse complement strand
TGTGTGTGTGTGTGTCTGTGTGGGTGGGTGATAAAATAGAGTGACAGCAAATAGCTTCGGAACAAGTAGCCACTCTAGAGTCATAGTGAGAGAAACAAAGTGTCCCCCCCACCTGTGTTTTCTGACCACGATGGAAAATCTTTAGCAGGGAAAGTTACTCCCCCTCCTTGATTTCATAACGCCATACCTGTCTCTCG
>NC_045735.1:9178668-9209923 GCF_008692095.1 Etheostoma spectabile | reverse complement strand
GACTCGCTTGTGTTGTTTGTTATGTGTCCAAGTATGCATGCTTTTGAACACTCGCCCAACTCTACCTCTGATTTGCTTACCATGAAATTTTACTCAACCTCCTTAGCATTTGCCATTTCTGAGTCTGTAGCTTTTGAGGAGGAAAGAGGGGGGCAAGGTGGAGCCTGGGGGTGTGGCCTTAACCAACTGCCACTTTGTTCATTGGAAAGCCAATTACAAGAGTGTGCTAAATTCTCTAGGCGGGCAAGGCAGAGAAAGGGGAGGTAACCTTGTCCCTTATGACCTCAATAGGGGCAATATTCCAGATCGGCCCATTTGAGCTTTCATTTTGTCAAAGGCAGAGCAGGATACCCAAGGCTTGGTTTACACCTATCGCCATTTCCAGCCACTGGGGGGCCATAGGCAGGCTTGGGAAATGCATATTAATGTTTTAAAAACTCATAGAGTGAAATTTTTATGCCATGGGACCTTCAAGGTGATGATAGGCTGACTTTGTAATTGTCCTAATGTGGCTGTTAAAATTCAGGTCAGAGTCAATGACTATACCAAGATTTCCGGCTTTGTCTGTTGTTTTTAACACTGTCGTTTGAAGCTGAACACTATCTTTGAATTGTTCCCCTTTAGCTCCAAAAACAACCACCCCTTTTTTTTCTTCATTTAATTTAAGAAAGTTCTGTCACATCCAGTCATTCATTTTTTCAATGCACTTAGTCAGTTTTTGTATTGGACTGTAGTCACCTGGAGGTTATGTGAATTTGTGTCGTCCGCATAACTATGGTAACTTATTTGTTGTTTTCCATAGTCTGAGCCAGTGGAAGCATGTAAATAGTAAACAGAAGAGGCCCCAGAACGGCACCTTGGGGAACTCTGCATGTCATATTTGCATGCTCAGATGCATAATTACCTACAACCACAAAACAGTCCCTATTTTTTAAGTAGGATTCAAATCAGTTTAGTACTGAGCCAGAAACGCCAAACCAGTTTTCCCAAGTAATATGTAATGATCAACCGTGTCAAATGCAACACTAAGCTCAAGTAATATAAAGACGGAAATCTTGCCACTATATGTGTTTAGGTGGATGTCATTAAAGACTTTGACGAGAGCTGTCTCAGTGCTGTCGTGTGGTCAAAAACTAGACCTGAAGGCTGGAATAATTTTACTTGAAAAACGGAAGGTTTGATATTGGCCTATAGTTGCTCATTAGTGACGTGTCTAGATTGTTCTTTTTTAAGAGTGGCTCGATTACTGCAGTTTTCAGGGCAGGGCATGTGGGAAGATACCTGAAAGAAGAGATGTGTTCACAATCTGTAAAAGATCAGAAGCCAATCAATTTAAAACATTTTTGAATACACTTGTTGGTAGAATATCAAGACAACAGGAGGAGGTTTTCAGATGTTGTATAATGTCCTCCAGGTTTTTATGTTTGATCGTATGAAATTGCATCGAATTGGAATTAGTTTTGCCTGAACACTGTGACAACACACATCCTGTACTTGATCACAAGGCCCCTTTCTCCGGAAGCATCAACAGGACGTGGTCTGGAGGAGGCGTCTTTCAGGCCTTTTTCTCACAATCATCTATATGTTCATAGTGTAAAAAATAAATATTTAATGATTTAAATCAAAATACTGTTAAAACAGTTGACATTATCACCTTTCAAGTTAATCAAGAAAAAAAGTTATGTCAAACATTTTGGCTGCCGTTCATGTGAAACTAACAGACAGCAAAGCACTTTCAAAAATAACTAAATGACCCGTGATGGTTTTGTGGTTTTTATGCCGTGATGCTTAGAGCTTAGAGCTTAGAGCTTAGAGTGCAGCTTTACCACAGTGCTGTTCACACTGTACGAGTTGCTTACAATGACTGCTGACAGGTGGATCTTCCTTTTAGCCCTGTGGTTTATTTGTGTGTCTTCAAATGGTAAGTCCTTTTGTGAAAAAAATTAGAGAATTAAAGTAAAATTTATATAAAATGTTCCATTCATAAAACTCTACCTCTTTTTCTACATTTTAACTGTTAGATGTCTTTGTACATCCTTAAGACAATTTTAGTACCTCAATCTTTGAAGTCTTGTGCTTAGATATTTAAGTTGCCATACTTAGAGCCTGGCAAATCTAAGTATGGATTATGAAGATATGATTACTGGACTATGATATTAATAGATGCGTCATATTCTTTATTCCCCCGCCCCCTTTAAAACACAGTTTCATAATTCATCTAGTTTTATTGGGCTGACTTAGAAATCTGTTTCTATGTTATATATGTTTTTATTCAGTGTCTTTAAAAAAGTTGAATTAAAAAAATAATTCTGCTCAATTGTCTCCTTAAGTGTTACCCATCTTACCCGACACAGTCAATAAATGTATTCTGAGCCCTGACAATTCGTTTAAAGATCTCCAGACAAATGTTTTAAAATATACAATAATAAGGAGGACGAGTTTTTACTGTTGGTACTCTTGGTTATTTTAATATGACATAAGCAACCCAAAGTTTAAACTTGTTCTTGTATTTCTCTTTCCTGTTAAGAAGAGCCTCACTTTGACAACTCTTGTGAGCAGAATTCCGATGATTGTAAGACGCACACACTCAGTGCTGCACTTGGCTCCTCTGTGCTCCTGCCATGCTACTTTACAACAATTCAACTCGACTGGGTGTCCTGGGCCCACACTCTTAAGGGGGATCTGGTCCATATTAAATCTGAAGGTCGTATTAGGTTCCTGGACCACAGGAATGGTCGGGTGAAAGTCTTTCCTAACCAGGGCTCAAAGGGGAACTACTCCATCTTCATCGATAAACTTAACAACTCTGACATGGGGTGTTATCACTGTAAGCAAGGATATGACTGTCTTCAAGTGGAGTTGGTTGCTGAAAGAGGTAGGTGATTTCTGTTTGAAGGTTTTAAGATAATGCTTTCTCAATACTGAGCAGCAGGCTGTGCAGAAACATGCAGCCATATTCCTTTCCATGGTCACAAACCTCCCCCATGAGAGAGGACATGTGAATGAGTTAGAGTTTCCTGTGAAATACATATTTGATATACCACAACTTATAATGCAGATGCTCTGAGTGAAAAGATGAGGCTACTGATTTTCATCTGTGCTGGTGTGGCTGCTTTGATCCTGCTGAGCGTCAGTGGCTACGGCTGCATCAAGTGCAAATGTAAGTATTTGCTCAGTCTTGCACTCACAGTCTACACAAATGATAGGACAAAAGTTTGTGTTTTGTTAGTGTATTTGATGGATGGATGGATTGAGTGGTTATTTAAAAAAAATTGTTATTAAACTTTTTATTTCAGTGTGTTGCAATAACAGAAAGCAGTACAATACGAACAATCCTGAAGATGCAGGTACTGAGGGTAAGTAATGATTTCACAATTTACCTTTTAAAGTCAAGGTAACTTTATTTTCCTTGAGGGGCAATTGTTTGTACAGCCAGCAGACAGACGTAAAGACAAGACACACAACAATACAGCAAAACATGAAATCCCACATTAAACATTAGATTAATTTTCTGTAGGATCTTTCTCGGTACACAGATACTATTACATTATAGCACAGGAATGTACTGTGGCTTACAGTACTGTACAGTATAGCAAATTAAGACATCTTAAATCCAAATTAAATTATCAGTATCTGTTAAAGTTATTGAAGAAGATATTGATATCAATGCAAATGTCGGCTTTACAACAAAGCACATTTGCAAAGTCACTGATGAATAGCATGGTAAATACACAACAACAAACATTCTTTTTTCAAATGAATGGTTATTTTCAAGTGCACGTGCCACAGTGACGCCATGTTGTTTAAATTGTAAGCAACCTATAGTCGGGAAAACCATTTACGTTAGCTTTGGAGATGTAATTGTTGTAATCTAACAGGGATGATATCTCCCACAAATGTCAACAAACGTTTGGCAAAATCATTAGTTTAATTTTGTAAGACTTTAAACAGAGCCAGGTTAGCTGTTTCCCCGTTTCTGATCTGTAAAGGACTAGTTTCTGACTTTGTGCTAAGCTGAGCTAACCTGATGCTAGCTGTAGCCTTGTCTTTACAAGACTAATAGGAGACAAAACGTCCAACTATTCCTTTAAGTTGCTTCATATATTGTCCCACTGCAGGTGTCAGTGCTACACCTGTGGAAACAGGCGGAGTGCCTGTAGAGCTGCAGCAGAGAGGTAATCTCAATAACAACACAAAAACACACACATCATGTAATATAAACAGTATGTATATGTGATGCAGTACCTAAGTTGATGAGGACAAGTAATATGTCTGTTGTGTTTTCTTGACGAAAAGTAGTGTTCATAGTGTTTCTTTTCCTACAGGAGCAGGCAATGATCATCTTGTTTATGGTGCGTTCACACAGCTCTTCTTCTTTCTTTGATTCTTTCTTACCATGTCATCTATTGATTCACCTCGTTAAAAAGCTAATGTCTTTGTTTTCCCACCTAAAACATCATGAATGTCTGTGTCTATATTTAAGTGTATCTTTTCTAAATATCAGAAAATGATGACCAAGGCCCATCCAAACAACAGGGTGACCCCAACCAAAATTATTGCAGTCCAACATCAGAAGTTCTGCCTGATCCGCAAGGGACTCAACCCATTCAAAGTGCTAGTGGGATTTATCCAAACTTGAACCAGTTTGAGAGGATGGAAAGTCAGAGAAAAAAACAAGGATTTCATCAAGGTGCTTAATATTCAGCAGAATTACTGCTCTTTGTATTACTGGTTACTCTTATTTTCTTGACAAACTGGAGTAACTGAGTCTTATCTCTCACCTCTTCAGAGCTCTTCAGCCGATTACGGCAAGCAAGTCTCAGTCGGCATTATTACGGTACTATATTTATCTTTTCATTTCCATCATTTCAATGCTGTCAGGAATTTCACTTAATAATTTCCTTATACAGTTAACCAAAGTGAAATCAACCAGCAGCAAGCCATGCCAACTCAGGTGAAGAATCATCGCAAAGGTATTTTGATTTAATTTATCAAAATGATTTAGCCTATCTGTGTGTCAGAATAAATAGCCCAATGCAAAAACATCTCTTACATTATTCACTCATTAATCACGTATTTTATTTTGTTTTTGTTTTTTGTTTCAGGTCTGGGGAAGAAGAAAGCCAAAGAAAGTGAGTGCTGAAATCACCTGTGGAGAGCTTTCGTGAAGAAATAATAGTGTGCGCTCAACCGCTCTCCCATTTCTCTGTTGTTTCATTGTCAGAAGCTGAATGCAAAAACCCAATTTACAACAGGAGTACAGACCAGCTCAACCATCTATAAAGAGAGTAAAGGAGAGTTTCAACAGCTGTTGAGATATTTTCGGCATCAACGTCCTTTCCAATGACAGTTTTGAAATTGATTATTTCAATTTACATATTGTACCTGATAGATAGCTTGGTATATTTGTTTGCTGTATCATTGCACTGCATTTCCTGTACATGTAATAGACAATGAGTGATTGCTGTTTGGTTATGGCTATCAAATAAAGATCTTCACAGACAAATCGAGACAGTCTATAAAGGTGTTAAATGAGACAAACCTGCATTCAATACATGCAGGATGTATTGAATGCATGTGAGAAGAAAAACAGTAAATGTTTTACAAATATAAATTGCTTTAGACTTTTGGTTTGACTTGCAGACAAAATGAAAACCTTCTGTTTTTTATCCATAATCCAAACTACATTCACAGCTACAGACAATTTAGAGTCTCAGTTTCACCTGCATGTCTGTTTGCTGTGGAAGGATACAAGGAGAAAGGCCCCAGAAACTGATTTAAACACAGTACCCTCATGCTGTGCGGCAACAGAGAGTTGCTTTTACTCTGAGAGTTGTGCAAATTAAGCCAAATAAGAAGCAGCTGCTCCACCTGTCAGAGTACTTGGTATCCAAAGATGAGGATTCACAGTACAGACTGCATTTTGGTGACATTTGTTTTGTTAGCACTGCTGCTTTTGAAACGTGAAGCCCATGCTGCTTCAAAACTATTTGAAGCAGCAGTTGCTAACACTATGAACAATGATACATTGATTTGCCATGATGGGTTCATGTCTGTTTACATATCAAAGGTGCAATTTGCTGGTCTTCCTTTCACCATTTATGTTCAGGGTAAGTCTGACACTAAAAATAAATGATGATCACTGATGACACATAGCTTTGAAGTGTTTACTATGCCCTTATTTGTGCCCAAAATAACACACAGATGATCACAGCGGATATTACCAAGCCATTGCTATTGCAAAGAGGTGCCACTACTTTCTTGGAGAAATTGACAACTTTATTTACCTAAGAGTTGCTTTCCATGGATGTTTTGTGAGAAGACGTGTAAGCCAAAAAATATCTTTAGCTTGTCTGTCTATTTTTAATGCATATTTATACAAAAGTTTTTCATATTCTAATTTTACCCTTTGATTAATAGAGATACACAAAAAACCTGACTGTTGTCATCATGGCACTTGCAGACAAGGGACGGTTTGAAATTGTCAAGTCAATACCGCTCATCTGTGCAAGAAAAACTAAAGGTATCGATTCTACAAGCACAGATAAATGCCATGACAGTATGTCTGTAGTTTATTAATAATTCTTAGTGTTTGTTTTGTTACAGAGGTGAACAAAAATGATGATCCATTGATCTCTAGAATTCCTTCCTGCAACGAAGATGGGTTCAACATTACAATCCCTCAGAATGCCACGGTGCCACCTCTGAACCTGGATGCAGTCTGGATCCCTTCCAGCAAAAGCCACAACTGTAAACCCAAAAAACGATCCAAGGATGCTGTCACTTTCAGCTTTCCATTTACTGATTGTGACACTCAGTCAGTGGTAAATGTAAATAGATCACATCCACAGTCTTGAGACGTTATGTTTGTGACCAACCATAACAAGTCTGGTTATGTGTTACAGATAGCAGATGGGAGTATAACTTACTGGGTCAACATTGAGGTAAAACAAGATCTGCGGAAAGGCTCTATATTTCGTGACACTCCTTTCCAGTAAGAAATGGGGAAAAATAAAAAGTTCCCCTCATACTGCTTTTTGAAAGTAATGAACACTCATTTACATTTTCTTTTTTTAGTTGTACTGTGCATTGTAGCTTTGCGCTTGCCAAAATTACTCAACTGAGCATCAGGGTTCAGAGTGAAAGATCGGAGAACATGTCAACACTGAAGAATGAGGGAATACTGAGGACTGAAATGAGGTTTGCCAAAGGTTAAGTTTTTGCTTTTTATTCCTAATTTTTACTTTTATTGTCCATGAAACTCAGTTTGTCCAAATGTGTGTATGTATGTGTGTTTTTTTGCAGGCTTTTTTTAATTTTCTTTTTTTTTATCTTTCATCTACAGACTCCAATTACAAGTCTTTCTATTCCTCTCGAGATCCTCCAATAGTAACTGTGCTTGGCGAGCCTGTGTATGTGGAGGTCTTTGTTCTCAAACGATTTAGTGCTGCTGCTGGAAGACTGCTCTGCAACACCGACTAAAAACTGTTGTGTTGTCAGTTGTCCCCAGCAAGGAGCGGAAATACCCCACTCTTCATAAATGGTTTGTGGTAAAGCTGTTCTCATTTGTGAAGCCCCCGACATCTGAAAACCTGGTATGTAAGACAAAGTAAAAACGAAACGAAAAAAGAAAATGTTTTATGAATCTTTCTGATATATTTTGGCCTTAGTTATTTGTTTTACAATTGGATGTTCTCCCACAGGTATATTTCCACTATGATATAGAGATCTGTAAAGGAACAGATTGCTTACAGTCCTGCAGCAATAGTAAGTTAAGCTGCAGCCTATTGATCTGTTAAGTCTAATGAATCTTGGTTTATTGATTTATTCACTTGCTAATATGTAACTGTGAACGATTGTCTCGGTTTTTCCGTGTCTTACAGGCAGGAGTAAATTAAGACGTAGCACACCAGGGCCAGGACAGAGTAGCCTATTTATTACAGTGTAATCTCTGGTGGACATTTTTTTTATCTACTGTAAACAACCAAGTTATATTTGGAAGCACAACTGAGAGGTTCAGTCAATAACTGTCTGATGATGATTTGTAATGAAAATAAATCTAGCCCTTTTCAGATGTTAGCAGGTGTCTTTTGGTAGTGGGACTATAACGTTTTCTGGCACTTGTTTATTTTGGGTGGTTGTGAAAAAATGTATAATGGTTGGTGGGTTCAAAGTGATGACCTCAGACGACAATTAATTTGAGTAACTTTTTTTTTTTTTTTTTTTACATCCACCAATGATAAGTTCATTAAAATAAATAGACTTGTTTATACACGTGTGTTACGACGAGAAAAAAAGAAATATAAATTAAGCTTTTGTAAAAAAAAAAAAATCCAGCCAGGCTTTTATTGTGGTCGAAGAACTTCGGTCATGTGCCCGCTGCTCGACCAATACAAACGCTGAACGGGTTAGTTTGCGGAAGTTATTGAGCAAGCGTGTTGCTCGTTCTCATTTCATCTTCTTTTCTTTAGCTAATTCTCTGTGGTTCTTTTGACACATTAGGGCCGTGTTTGGTTTGAAAGGACAGAGAGAAACATGAAAGGAGTCGCTAATTGTAAAGTTTAACCCCGTCTGTGGGCGAAGAACACCGACTTCAACGTGTTCCGCATGATGAACATCGGTGTTTGTTTCGTCCTTTGAGCTCCTCACTGTCATCTGCTGGTAAAACTCACGTCAGTCATGTCCAAATCAACGAGATTGAGATTGCACTCAAAAGAAAATGAGTCCGAACACCTTCCGATCTACCAGCACAAAGCCAAACTGATCCAGGCTGTCAAAGACAGCACTTTCCTGGTGGTGACCGGCGAGACTGGCAGCGGGAAAACCACCCAACTTCCAAAGTACCTGCATCAAGCAGGTAAGCTGTAATTTTGATGTCCTGTCCCTTTACATATGAAGTTAATGCTAAACACAAACTGGATAGATCTACACCGACACGCTTTTAAGCTCCTACACATTAATACGATTTTTTGGGGTAAAGGATCAACTGCATATGTGAATTAGGATAGTTATGATAAATGAGACCACTGGAATCTAATATACTGCTTCTCATTTTTGTGTAGGTCTTTGTAAAGATGGCAAAATTGGCATCACCCAGCCCCGCCGGGTGGCTGCCATCACAGTGGCCCAGAGGGTAGCCCAAGAGATGGAGTGCAATCTGGGTAGAGAGGTTGGCTACCAAGTACGCTTTGATGACTGCACATCACAGGTGAGAGGCAAAAAGCACTCATCCCCTGTACAAAATACAACATTCATTGTAAATATTTAACATAAAGATGTAACTGTGTTCGAGCCAGAGCACCGTGGTGAAGTACATGACAGACGGATGTTTGCTCAGAGAGATCCTGGCAGATCCTGTACTTTCTCAGTACAGTGTTGTAGTCTTGGATGAAGTCCATGAACGCAGCCTTAACACAGTGAGTCAATATGACATTGTCCCAATATCATTGACATTTATCATTTCTGCACTATAGTAGTAAGATGTACACAGATTGTCAGCATACAAAATTGACTTCTTTCTGTCAGTCTGTCAATGCACACGTTGAGTAAATGTTTATTTGTTGCAGGATATTCTCCTGGGTTTACTGAAGAAAATGTTCTCCAACCCTGCTAAGGCCCCCAGGGGCCGATCCTTCCCTTTGAAGGTGGTGGTGATGTCCGCCACCTTGGAAACTGACAAACTTTCAGCTTTTCTCGGTGGCTGTCCCATCTTTGCTATTCCAGGGAGGGCTTTTCCTGTCAGCTGCACATTTGGTTTTGCTGTAGGACCTAAAGACATAGAGAGCACTGGTTATGCAAAAGAGGTAGCCTACTGAGTTTTAGCTTTGAGTCAGTTTTTTTTTTTTGTTTCTTTATTCTAAGGATGTTAAAGGAACAGAAACAGTTACCTGAACTTGGTTTTAAAACTTAACAATCATTACTTGTTGATCAAGTTTGTGTGTTTATAGCTTGATCTGTATTGTTGCCCTTCATCTTTTGCCCCTTAGGTTGTCAAAGTGGCCCTTGATGTGCATACCAGTGAAATGGCTGGGGATATTCTTGTGTTTTTGACAGGTAAGTCATAATTAAGTAGTCTATATCCACGATGTTTCACTTCCGGGATTTCTCCGGTGCTGCAGGAAATCCTGCGGGATGCGTGTCTTTTCGGTGATGTCCGTTTCCTACCCACTTTCTTTGTGTTGGAATTTTAAACTCCAATTTATGATGACTGTGGTTAACTCTCCTCAGATCTCTGCAGGGTAAATCCAGACAGTTAGCTAGAACATCTGTCCAATCTGAGTTTTCTTTCGCACACCTAAAACAACTTGTGAACGTACACGTTCCACCAAAACAAGTTACTCCCCGTCGCCCATGACGATTGTGATTGGTTTAAAGAAATGCCAATAAACCAGAGCATATTTTTCTCTGATCCTGGAATGCTGTGTGGACTAGCCAGACCCTGAGGAAGATCTGGCAATGCAAGACTGTAATTACGAAGGTTATAATATAGTATATCTTAACCCTGACAAAATCATTCACATTTTTTCTTCATATTTTACAGGTCAGTCAGAGATTGAGCGAGCCTGTGACTTGTTATATGAAAAAGCTGAGTCTATTGATTACCGCTACGATGTGCAGGACCAAACAGTGGAGGGCCTTCTTATTTTGCCTCTTTATGGATCCATGCCCACTGGTAAATGCATAATGCTTAATTATTGTTAAGAAGATTCAAATTTTTTTTTTTTCTGATGAAGTTAACCTTTTTCTTTATGATGAGACTGCAAAAGTTAAAAACATTTATTATTTATGGTCTCGTCATAGATCAACAGAGGCAGATCTTTCAGCCTCCACCTTCAGGAATAAGGAAGTGTGTAGTGGCCACAAATATTGCAGCAACATCTCTCACCATCAATGGAATAAAGTGAGTGAGGCCTGTGGTTATTGGCTGACCGCTAGGCTGCATTTATCCAATATACAACAGTGACTTGTGTGTCATTGACATCATTTTATATATTTCACGCAAAACATTCTTCTCCCATAAAGGTACATCATAGACAGCGGGTTTGTGAAGCAACTAAACCACAACTCAAGGGTGGGCATGGATATCTTGGAGGTGGTGCCTATTTCAAAGTAAGTTCTTGAAGAAATAATTAACATGTCATTTGAACCTGCAATTTTTTTGTTAGTGATATTCCTGCTAACACCCATGCCATGTAAAAAGCATGCCAACAAACATTTGGACTTGTTTTAATTTTTCTGTGTGATTAGGAGCGAGGCTCAGCAGAGAGCCGGCCGTGCTGGAAGAACTTCAGCCGGTAAGTGCTTTAGAATCTACACCAAGGAATTCTGGGAGAAGTGCATGCCTGAATATACAGTTCCGGAAATCCAGAGGACAAGTCTGACTGCGGTGATACTCACACTCAAGTGCCTGGGCGTTCATGATGTCATTAGGTACACTGATGCCTATTCTGAATTTGTATGCTTTCTTATACTTACTAAAATGTTGTATGTTGTCTTTACCTTCTGAGTTTGTTTTTTTTTAGGTTCCCTTATCTAGACTGTCCAGAGGAACGGTTTATTCTCGAGGCATTAAAACAGCTCTACCAATTTGATGCCATTGATAGGTAAGTGGTTATACCTGTTGACCTGTGGACTTCCAAGCACGAGCAGCAGTAGCTTTATGTAATTCTTTGTGAAACTTCATTAGCTCCTATCTGTCTGGTGTGTTGGCTGTAGGAGAGGTAGAGTGACCCCGCTGGGGGAGCTGATGGTGGAGTTCCCCCTGCACCCAGGCCTTACCAGGGCCGTGCTCAAAGCCGCGTCGCTCGGCTGTCAGGACCTGCTGCTCCCTGTGGCCGCCATGCTGTCTGTAGAGAACATTTTCATCAGGCCAGGTCAGCAATGTAGCTTTAAATGAGAACGAAAAGCATCTGTTCAATCAAAAACTATAAGGGAGAAAAACAGAGCTTACAAAAATGCAAAAAGAAAATCATAATATTTGGTTTATATTAAAGGAATTGTTTAGTAGCATGCCACTTAAATATTGAGTCAAGGAAGTTTTGTATTCTTTTTATTGACATGTTGGTTTAGTGAATGTGTCAGGAAATGACACATGCCGAGAAGTGTAGTGTGAAGACCTCTCTTCCTGCCTGCAGGCCACCCTGAGAAGCAGAAAGAGGCAGATAAAAAGCACAGAGCGCTGGCTGCCAAGAGCGGCAGTATGAATGACTTTGCTACTCTCCTCAGTGTGTTTCAGTCATGTAAATCCAGGTAAAGAACTTTACTGATTAATGCTACAAGATGCATTAACATTTTTTTTTCTTTGTGTGTGTGTGTGCAAAGAAATGTCACTGTTAGTCTATCATGTGTCATGTATTCAGGATTTTATACTGCATGATGAAATATAGTCTTTAAGTGTGAGCGTTTGTCTTGCACCCTGCAGTGACAGACCCTCAGCCTGGTGTAAGGATAATTGGATCCACTGGAGGGCGCTGAAGTCAGCTTTTAGTGTGGAGACTCAGTTGAGAGAGATCCTCCTCCGCCTCCAACAGGTACAGCAGTTTAAATCACCAAGTCAAGCATGTTGTGTATCCACACCCTGTTGAATGCTTCATATTGCTGTAAATATTACAACTAACTGTAATCCACCATGCTGCCTATTTAGTATTAGCTGTTATAGACCATGCTTGCTCCCTACACAAATGTTGTACTTGAATAATTGTAATGGACCTCTTGCAGACCACTGGGCTCAGAGGTTCAACTCTGTCATTTATTGTTTTATTGTTTTGTTTGCCAACACACTGCTATGATCATTAATTTGAGTGTGACCCTCTTACCTTTTAGAAAAAAGATTTCCCTGTGGAGACATTTGATGGCAATAAGAGTGAACTCTTCAGACGATGTTTGTGTACAGGATACTTTACCAACGTTGCCAGAAGGTATCCCAAATGTTAATTTAAAATGGTCCATATTCAGCTCTTGTTTGGGATTACTTTTTTTATTTCATAGTAATGTCAGTTATTGCTGGTTGTGAATAATGAAGTCATTTTTTTTTCCAACCCCACATAGGTCCGTTGGAAAAGTGTTTTGCACAATGGATGGCCATGGATCCATGGTTCATGTTCATCCATCATCATCGGTAAATGCATTTATAAAAAAAAAACCTAAAAATTTAATAATAAAACGCAGTTTTCATAGAGGACACAATTTTATTTGGAACCAAAGCTTTCATACTCACAAACATACTGATTTATCCTTTGATCATAATCCCTTGTTGCTCTAAGCTGTTTGACCAGGAGGATGAGCTGAACTGGGTCATTTTCCACGATGTGCTGGTGACCTCACGAGTGTATATCAGGACTGTGTGTCCTATTCGATACGAGTGGGTGAAGGACTTATTACCTAAACTCCATGAGGTGGATATCTATGAGCTGAGTGGTGTGGCGAGAGAAGAAGTGACTGATGAGGAGATGATAAAATGGGAGACCAGGGAAGCTGCCAAAAGACAACCAGGTTTGCAAAATGAATTAATTTATTTATATATAAATAAAAATTGTGATGTTGTACAGATCAATGGTCCCTGCTATGATGATAAATGAAATGATTGAAACTAAGCGACACACGGGGTGCATTTTAAAGGCACTTGAGCTTGACGATGTTAATTGTTTTACAGAGTGAATGAAGTATAACAAACCAAATGATAACCTTGTTCTTTTTCAGAAGTTTCTGCTGAGGATGTCATGAAGAAGCTGGAGAAGCGAAACAACGAAACCGCTGTCAGTGATGCTCGTGCTCGCTACCTGCAAAGAAAGCAACAAAGACAACAAAATAAAGCTCTTTGACAAAAAGCAAATATTTTAGAGGATATGGTTCATATAATATATCACAAAGGAACATTTTTGGAAATATCTGAATAATACACATTTGTTACATTTATAACATTGCCTCTTTCTTCTTTAATGCCTCCACTTTACATACAATGTAGTAGTTGGTTTTAACGCTCTTCTGTAAAGGTTTACATCAAAAGAAAATGTGTTTTTTACTTAAACTATGAGTAGATTAAAATAAATTTTGGTTTAATGGAGTTGGGATCACTGGGTAAAAAATACATTCCGGGACATTTTGCATTACTTTTAAAGTATTTCACACTGCCTATCTCTCACACAATCTGTACACCAGTTCTGTGCAATTGGAGTGAGGTTATGGTTGAAGTTTTGTGTAAATGTTTTAATCTGTAGCCTGCTTTTCTCTGTCCTGAACTGTAAACTTTTTTTTTTTTTAAGAGTTATGGTCACAGTATAGTACTTGATGTACTTTCTGTTCTGGAGCTGTGGACCCTCTCTGGCCTCGTACGTCACTTCCTTTTGTGTGCGTCTGCTGGGCTGCTGTAGCTAGCTAACTAACTTACTGTCTGGCTGGGACGGAGGGCTTCCACGCTAGCAGGGCGACCAACCACATTTAACCCATAAGGAAGCGGTTGTATCTGTCCTGGACTTGGAAATTATTAGTACTCGTATTCGACATAACTATCCGTCAAGTTGGAGCTCAGTGGACTTTATTCTCTCCCTGACTCCGATTCTGTGAACCACTGCAGCAGCAACAGACCGAGCACGCCGCCGCCGTTGTTGTTGTTGTGAGAGAAGAAAACAAGCTCGGCAAGCTCTCAGTAAGCTGTGTGATCATTGACAGAGTTCAATACACACACGCTTCAATTGATAACTGGTGGGATCTTTGTGCCGCGCACCAACGAGCCTCTTCAAGAACCGACCAGCTGGGAATATTTTGTCGTTGACGTCGAGGTAAGGAAAGCCGGGGTTGTGAGAAGTAGCGCAAGTGGCTAACTGACATGCTAACTAGCTGTTAGCTTTTGGCTAGCTACCTCTGGTTTGGTCGTCATGGTCAGTGTCCTAACTGCGGTCTGTCGCGCCACTTGGCCAAACTGCCAATTAGCTATAGCTAGTTGAAGTGTTTTAGCAACATGTTTACTGTTACGATAGATAGCTAAGCCAAAGATGTGTCTGTCTTTGGAAGGTAACACTAACGTTTGTTGACTTTGCCTCAGTTTGCTAACGTTAAGCTGAAAAGATGAGGATGTGTGAACGTTACGTTAATGTTTACGCTAGGCAATGTTTTTCAGACATTGATTAGCTAGCTAACTGAAATAATCTAACTGGGTTGCTCTGTATTATATCCCCAAGTGGTGCTAGCTACATGCAAACCAAGTACCTTAACGCTTGACTAACGTTAAATATTATTGTAACTTTAGATGTCAAGAAAATTGGACATTTAAGTGGTGCAAGTAGGTTGTAATACGTTTATTTAACATAGCACATATTACAGAACTAACGCTAAGTCACAAAAGGCTTTACAGGAGAAAAAATCTTAAACACAAAACAGTAAAGGTCAATTGATAAAAAGAACAAGCATGACGTACAGTGAGAAGTTGTGCTTCATATTTGTTATCTCAATGAGAAGCCAGTATTGTTCTAATCATTCAAATTAGGTGTAAAGTTATGTATAAAGCCGTGGATGCACTATGCATAGCCAAATAGTCTGAAGTTGTGGGCAGCCTTATCTGCAATGTATTTTTTTGTCTTAGTAAACAAAGCAGTTCACACAGTCTGTTCTGGTGACTGTATGCACTGTTATTCAACCCCATCACTTTCACTGAAATACTGTGAAATTCTGGTAAACCTATTATCTGACATAAGCTGTTGATTCAGGGCTGACCCTGGTTTACCAAGGCCTCTCCACAAACATTCAGCAAGAGCTGTGGGAAGCTATTGCATTTGACAATACAGAGCTTTGCAGCCATTTTGCTAATTATTAAATCACTGGAATGTTCTATACATTATTTCTACTTGAAAACATCAGAGGAACTATCTACCATTGTTAAATCTATTTTGAAACAAACACTAATGTGTGTCAGGGAGAGTTGCATAAGATTATGGAGGTCCCTTAAGTTTTAATAATCTAGTTTGTGGTCATAATAGTCATTATGCTAGTTCCATTTGAGATGTCTCTGTCATAAGTGTCAGATAATCAGATATGAGGTGGTGAGCAGATGTGCAGATTTCAGCAGTTTTTGTTGTGGAGTTGTGTTTCAAGGCAACAGAATGCCTGAGAAAGGTGAGGAATTTATTCAAGCGCAGTGCTGTGGTGACAACACTCAGATAGGCATCAATAGCAATACCCAGAAAGTTTATTTTTTTGTTGAGAAATCTATGTATACTTCCTTCAGGCCCTATTTCAAATTTATTTTTATTTGATAAAAAGGTTACCCAAGGCTGTTTTGATTCAAAGTGCGGGCAAGAATTGTATATAGCAAATAGTTTTTACAACAGTACACTCGTAAGTATCCACTTGACATGCTGTGGTTTTCGTGTGATGTTTTATTTTTTCTGATACAGGTGATTTATAGCCCTTCTCATTAATGAACGTTGTGAATTGTAATTATATCTTAAAGCAACACCAGGCTACAATTAGCATTGTTTTGGTTTGTAACTCATTGTTCATTCTGCAATAACTGCATTTCGTTCTGTTCTTTTCCTCAAGGTATTACATGATACAGTGTTTTTGATCTGAGCCACTGTCAGACACTTCACCAATAGGAACAGTTTGCACAATTTCCACCTGCTTGTCTGCAGCCCCCTCCCAACTCAGACAGTATTCTTTCCCAGCATGAATGAAGTCAGTGTTGTGAGAGAAGGATGGCTCCATAAGAGAGGTAAGGGGGCCCCTTTTGTTCACCGGCCATCATCTGAGTCTGCCTAAAAGTGATAGTCCGTCTACGTTTTAAGTAATAAATACCCCACTCTTCGTAGGTATAGTATCTGTCAAGTTTATTGTTTCTTCATTTATGGAGAATAGATGCTTAGATCAGTCACTGACAATGGATGCCCATTGTAATGACATTATGACACAAAGGCGACGTGTTAAAGTCAAGTACACATGAGCATAGTAAAACATTAAAAGTCAGTTAGATCATAAATCTTCACGTGTCTGTTTTTTAGGTGAATACATTAAAACATGGAGGCCTCGTTACTTCATCTTAAAGAGCGACGGCTCCTTCATTGGCTACAAAGAGAAGCCTGAGGTGTCCAGTGACCACACCCTTCCACCACTCAACAACTTTTCTGTCGCAGGTCAGTTTTCCCTACTGGCTGGCAATTTTCCAAGAGTCAGAATAACATCCGAGAAGTGTTTTGTTGTTTTGTTGTTCTCCAGTGTTGGCTGATGACGTGTCTCTGCCTTATAGAATGCCAGCTGATGAAAACCGAGCGCCCAAAGTCCAATACGTTTGTCATCCGTTGCCTGCAATGGACCACCGTTATTGAACGCACCTTCCATGTAGACAGCAATGAGGAGAGGTAAGACACATTAATTCCAAGGGTTTTATTTTTAGTTGTATGTACTGATATGTTCTATTTGTTCTGATAGAAAAAACAAGTATGTCTCACTTAAATACAAGAACAAGGATTTTGTGGCCATGTAAAACACTGTCTTAGTACAAATAGAAAGCCCAAATAATTGAAAAGGGGTAAAATGTAGTCATCTTAGTGTGGACGTGGTCTCAGAGTCCTAGCTCTTTGTCTCTATTATAGATTAGAATGGAAATTACACAAGCATTGACAGTGTCTTGAAGGAAAATGTGTTTGAAAATGTGTTATAAACTCAAAACATATAGTAAGGACAGAAGACAAAAGGAACACAGGTTCACTACAGGCAATGAAATTTTATTTTTGTTTGCAATAGTACGAAAGACCCTCATGCTTGAAATAGAATTCAGTGCCAGATTAGACCTGATTATGCACTCTTAACCTAAGCAATCGTCATGATTTTTGTTTACATGGGCTCTGCCAAGTACCAAATCCCAGCAGCCCCCAGATTATCCTCTACCTTCTAAATTGAATTTGCTAGACTTCTGTATTTCCTTTAAGATATATTTTTGGCACAACATCCGAACCATCTGTCTGAATAGTAAGAGTTAAAAATAACACGTCACTGTTAACTACAATTTGAATGTTTATGGAATAGATTCAGAGTAATGTAGACATGGCTTTGGCTCAATTTAATAAAGACAATGTTTGTTTTCTCCTGGGTCAGGGAGGAATGGATGCGATCGATCCAGGCAGTGGCAAATAGCCTGAAGGGTCAGCAGCAAGATGAGGAGCCCATGGAGATTAAATTTGGCTCACCAAGTGACAGCAGTGGCACAGAGGAGATGGAGATTGCTGTGTCCAAATCCCGCTCAAAAGTGGTCAGTATTTGCACAAGCAGTGCCTGGCAGCTGAGTGTTTGCTGTGTTTGTTCAGCTAAGCTCATCTTTATTGAGCAAGTTGTTTAAACTTTAAGCCTCTTTCTCAAAGCGTTTTTGGTGAAGCAACCTTTAAGTGATTGGAGGGCAACATTTGTGTGTATATTTTGTCTAGTGCTGATTCAGTTCAAGTGTTTTTTTGTTTTTTTTAATGGCTCTTGTTTTACAGGCGTAGTTTGTCCATTTACTGCTGACTTCATCATGCAGCAAACAAATGTAAAGATGCAGTATGTACAAAGCTTAATTTATGGTTCTACATTGAATTGTACGTAGGTACGCACAGATTTGGACCCTTTGCCATGTCCTGACATGCACCTCCCCAGAAATGTAACTACACGTCTCAGCGACGCAGACTGCAACAACTGTGATTGGTCTGCTTGCCTGAGCTTGGTATTGTCGCATTTCCCCCTACTCATTTCCGGGGTCTCCTTCTATGTAAACAGCATGAGATCAAGGAGAGTGTTCAATTTTCCTGTCACAGCTTTCCCACTGTGGTCAGAAAGAACAGGCAAGACACTTTTTTTTTTCATCACCGCAGGAGTTGGTACTCTCTCTGAAGCTAATCCTGGTACTGTCTCACTGTTTATAACACACACTCCCTTAGACTTACACACATTGACTCTGCTGTTCTCTTAAAGAGATACGCTAGAAGGACGAAAACACACCAGTATAAATCCTCACAATGGTGTGGCTACTTACCTAGGCTATGGTGTAAGCTCTGCGTAGAGGCTACGTACAACCATAAATCCACCGTAACAGCTATATGTACTGCATTTCTTCATGTTTTACATTTACTGATGAAGTAGAAGTTTGTGTTTCTTCATAGTAGTTTGATTAATTTGCGGACATTTTTCTTGTACTTGTGTTATTTGCATAATTTCCCTGCTTTACATTGTATGTGATATTATTCAAATAGTAATGAGTGTCTACCTTTTATACATACCTTCTTTTTTTGTCCAGTGTAGAACATGTTCGACTTCCTCGCTGCTGTTTCATAGGTGTTGATTTAAAGGCTTAGTTTGGTAATTTGAGGATAAGTGTTTATAACTATTGCAACTTGTCATGTCTCAAAAACACGAGAGACGTGTGTGACATTTTTATATCCCATCAAAAACTCACAGATGCACCTTTGTCATGGCATGATCATTTTTCCTACAGACCATGAGTGACTTTGACTATCTGAAGCTGCTGGGAAAGGGGACATTTGGTAAAGTGATCCTGGTGAAGGAGAAGGCCACAGGGATGTACTACGCCATGAAAATCCTCCGCAAGGAAGTCATCATTGCTAAAGTTAGTGCTAATTACATCATAGTAAAAACTTGGCTATAAAGTATGTGTATATTAGTATGTGGTCTTGCTATTATTGCATTTACTGAATGTGTGTATGTGTGTATTCCTCTAGGATGAAGTGGCACACACAGTTACAGAAAGCAGAGTTCTCCAAAATACGCGGCATCCCTTTCTAACGGTGAGTTACCCGTGCCCATATAGTTTCCTCAGTTTGTGGCTTCAAAATTAAGGGACCATTTAAAAAGTAAATTACAGACAATAATATTTGTTTTAATTCTCTACAGACACTAAAATATGCATTTCAAACGCATGACCGGCTATGCTTTGTGATGGAGTATGCAAATGGAGGCGAAGTAAGTTTTTCTCTTATTCAAGGCCCACAGTTTGTCTGATGTGTTATATATGTGTGACCTTTTTAAAGTATTGCTGTTGGAGTGTAACTAAGATACCCAGCACCCAGTCATGCATCAGTTTAAGGGGGCTCTCACTCCTAACCTGTTTGGTTCTGATAAAAAATGGATCCTGATGCATTTGCCTAGTCAGTGTGGTTCATTTGGGCAGGTGTGAAAGATGTCAATTGATCAAACAACCGGACCAAAATTGCGGACTTATGATTTCAAAAGCTAAATTACAATTAAATCTATCTGCAGATTGTGATCTGATCCGTAAGTGATCTGAATTGAACTGCGTATCTTTGTGTAAATCCTTTGGTAGCTAAGGGTGGGAATCACCAGACGCCACCTGATACGATGTCATCACGATACTTATGTCACTATACAATATTATTGCGATTTTAAACATACTGCAATATTCTGCAATTTACCTTTTTTCCAACTTAAAATTGTTCCCAATTTCAAATGATGTCCCCAAAAAAAAACTTTGTGAACACATACAGTATATGATAAAAGATACTTGGCGCCTGTGTATCTATACAGTATTGCTGCGGAAAATATTGCAATACTATGCTGTATAAATTTTTCCCCCACCCCTATTGGTAGCTATGGTAACGCAAGTGACAGTAATACCTTCTAGATATAATATTGCAAGAGGCCTCTTTTTTTCACCCTGTTCGTCATTATTCATGGTGTGTGGTTAATTAATTAAACAGCCCCTTCCAGCACGTTGGGGGGTAATGGCGGGATGCCGGTTCCCCGTAACACTTCCTCTGTCCGCTAATGTGGCGCTAAAGAACACACATTAATAATACTTTATGTAGCTGTGTATCATTTGTAAACCACACAATAATAATGTCATGTAAATTGGATGTTTGTCACATAAGCCTGGCTCGCTATGACGCATGTGAAGTTTCAGGCAGATTGGACAATAAAAAGTGAAGTTATCTTACTAATCTTACTATCTTAACATCTTACTGTGTTATGAGGGAATGCACAAAATGGCTGCCACGCTAACACCATTCTACGGAAAAACAAACGCTTTGCAATTTAGCATAGTGAACGTTTTGAGATGCCGCTGACTTGAGAAGGATCTGTTAAATCCTCTAGGAAGAGTTTAAAAAAAGTTCCAAACCCATAAAGAACCTAAAATGGAGTGTTGTCACATGACATATGAAATCATTCTTTGAGCTATCCGAAATTCCTTCGCAATTAAAGGTCACATCAGTCAGAGGATTTCACTAACCAAAATTGAGACAAATCTGAATTTTTTTTGTTGTTGCATAAAATACGCTAATTTGCATAAAATTAAAAATATCCAACTTTCGGTTGGGAGGAGCTAATGAAAGTAAAATGGAAATATGCCAGTAATAATGAGAGCAATGTGTGAACCAAATTCCCTCAAATTGGATCAACTTTGTCCCAATTAAAGCCTTCCACGCTTTAGAGGGTGCTATGGAGCCCACTTAACACGCATGGACCAAATCACTGTACAGTCTCGTAATGATCGCAGGTCCCGATGTGGGCTCCAACTTTGGTGAGTTTTTCAGTTAAAAAAGAATGCCATAAATGCTTTTGAAGACTTAAGCTAATTGGGGGCACTATAGAGCCCCCATGCCACATCCAAGCCCAAATACAATATCAAGTCAAAGAATGTAGTAGTTTGAACATGACTGCAACATTTTGACAGTTTGTGCATCCTAAAGTCCTCAGACTTGTTAAAAAATGACAATTAGTGGTCGATATACAAAATGGCTGACTTTCTGTGAGGCGAAAAAAACATTCTAAAACATTAGAAGCATGCAAGTGCTGCATAAACTCACGTAAGCGATTTCCACGTGGGTTAGTCTGTATAACTTGTAAAAATTGTGAACCTGTACCGGACCAGAGCTAAAAAATGCAGCAATGTATTATTTTTCTTTCCTTTTTCTTTCTTTGGTCTGTGTGAAAGCACCCCAAGGTTTTGAATCCGACTGTTAAACTGGACTGGAACTTTGGAAGCATCCAAATAAGATCAAACTGTAGGCTCAATGTGGGATTTGATAATGCATCGAACTGTTGCTGAAAGAACTGAATTCAAATCAATCTTGGACTTACTTGTTAAGTTAAAATAAATTGATGCACTGGGCTGGTTGTTAATCCAAAAAGCTGTTTTCTACATTACCAGAGACTGACACAAAATATTTAAAGACCCACATTAAAAAAAATGACCACAAAGAATAATTAAAAATCATTAAGATTTCTATGAAATCAAATATCTTAAAGTGGGTATATGTAACTTTCAGTTAGTGTTGATACTAGCGGCCACTTTGGACAAAAGCAGTAGGGTTTTTACCACACTGCTGTCGTGAAGATTTTTTGGGGTATTTTATTGCCCACTGTAGATTCCTGAATTAGCGTTACCGGGAGGTCACACACAAATATTTGGCTCAGACAGAAAATCATTCTTTTACAATAAGAGAATACCTTACTGATGTATCGTTGCATTTCAAGTGCTACATACAGTAACTTAGCCTACTTCGGATGTATCGTGCTCTAAACCGGGTAACGTTATCACTGTCACTTTGTCACGACCCAAAGCATTAAGAGATTGTTGTAGCAGCCAACATAATAATGACATACATAGCACATTTCATGAAACCCAAGGGCGCTCTACACAGGTACAGGGGAACAAGATTACATATTTGGTCAACACAGACACGGACAAAAAGGAAGGAAACATCCGCACTAAATGGAAGGGGGACGTAATTTAGTCTAGGCTACTGGCATACAACCACATCACGCATTATAAAGTTATTTTATGAAGGAAATAGACATATTACATACCTGAGGGCCAGTTCGGGGATGTTGTTCAATCATTTAACATCTGTTAATTGTCTCCATCTGTTGAAAGCCTGTCCGAGATCGACTCGCGTTTCACCCTTCCCCTTTTTAGCTTTTATTTGTTCGTTCTTTTATTTCCGAATATTCTTTAATGGTCCTGCCCCAGGATCAGCCATAACTACCACAGATAATTTCTATAATAACATTAAAATACAATAAGGTCTATATTA
This sequence comes from Etheostoma spectabile, assembly GCF_008692095.1. Lineage (NCBI taxonomy): Eukaryota > Metazoa > Chordata > Actinopteri > Perciformes > Percidae > Etheostoma > Etheostoma spectabile. Next base: position 9,186,893 of record NC_045735.1, on the reverse strand, counting down.
AGATATCTCCTGCTACCTTTTTCTTGGCTGGATACAATAACACAGGCTTTTCCCTTGGTACATCAAAATCTGTGACCTTTCAGAATGTGTGCTCTGTAGCGCCATCTACCTGCTGTAAATCATAATTGTGACTTTGTGTGAAAAGGCACTTTTAAAAACTATAAATATAGCATTCTTATCACTGTTAGTCTTGTTTGCTGTTACAGGTAATTTAGGATCATCAGATGGAAAATAACACAGTTTCAGAAACATTTAAAAGTTACATATAGTAACTTTAAGGAAGTTATTCCTGTGTAAACGTTCTTTTACTCCTTTTCAGCTCTTCTTTCACTTATCACGGGACAGAGTGTTCACAGAAGACAGAGCTAGATTCTATGGTGCAGAAATAGTGTCAGCACTGGAGTACCTACACTCACGCAATGTAGTTTACAGAGATTTAAAGGTAAGGTGTCTGCTTGCTCTGACAGTATTGTATTCATGTATTGTAAATAAGATGGATGGATGTCCTTAAGTATGCGAAAACCTTAGATTGTCATACATTCTAGATCTAAAATAGCTGTGAACTAGTTTGAATCTTTCCCTGCACAGCTGGAGAACCTCATGTTAGACAAGGACGGCCACATAAAGATAACAGACTTTGGGCTGTGTAAAGAGGGGATCACAGACGGTGCCACTATGAAAACCTTCTGTGGAACCCCAGAGTACCTGGCACCAGAGGTAACTTACAACACAATGGCTTAAGACTCTGACATCTATATGTTTTGTGACATAGATTATGTAAGTAAGTGCTAATGCCACCCGGCCGGATGAGCACACGATGGAAACTAGTTTAGATAACTTAGTAGATTAATCTCTAAACATTTTGGAGTTGTTGCTTTGGCCACCATTTCTATAACTATAGAATACAGACAATCAACAGGTTCTTGGGATGTGAACGTTTGCTTTCTAAAGTTTTCTTTAAAAATGCAATGTCCCATAGCAGAAATGTATCTAACATTGGGAAAACAAGGGCAACATTCCCTCCTCCGCTGATATTCCTGTTGCTTTCCTTTGAACTCTTTTCATCACTACCCTGTCAGGTGCTAGAAGACAATGACTATGGACGAGCGGTGGACTGGTGGGGCTTGGGCGTGGTCATGTATGAGATGATGTGTGGTCGGTTGCCCTTCTACAACCAGGACCATGAGCGTCTCTTTGAGCTTATCCTCATGGAGGAGATCCGCTTCCCCAAGAACCTGGCTCCGGAAGCCAAGGCCCTGCTGGCCGGCCTGCTCAAAAAGGACCCCAAACAAAGGTTTGTGATCTGCAGCTGATGTAAGCTTTTCCACCATACACCTTGATAATCAAGCAGTAATTTAGTAAATATATGAAGAATAATTTGTTGTAATTTGTGTTGATAAATGGTTTAGAAATATGAAGACGATAATGTAACAGTTGTCTCTTGTTTATGGCAAGAATCACTAATTCTATCAGTAGTTAAAAGTTGGCCAAAGATTTTGAGACGTGTGTTTGATAAAAGCTTAAAATTCAACATATTTCATCGTTTCATAGTTCATCAGTTTTTTGTAAACATTTAGTACACATTGTTTGCCGCAGCCACATAAAAGACATGAAGAAGCATTTCACTGTATCAAGCAGCGTTTAAAAGTCTATTTGAAGATATTTGAAAGTTTAAAAAAAGAAAGAAAATTGTGACACTTTGGCATTTCTGTACTGCAAATGCTGATATATCTGTAATACATTAATGTCAGTCAAGTTGCATTGCATATTAAATAATCTCCAACTGATTTTGTTACCCCCACCCAGGAGTATTTGTTTTCGGTGTTGTTTGTCTGTTTGGTTTCTTTGTTGGTGTGTTTGTCTTTCAGCAGGATTACGGAAAAACTACTAGCCTGAATTTTAATGAAACTTGGTGGTAGAGTGTATCTCAAGCCAATGAATAACCCATTACTTTCATATGTTCTCTGAAATAATTCTTTATTGCATGCACAACAACATCCAAAAACTCTATAATTGTGAGTGGTACAATGTTTTCAATACTAAACGACACTATTTAAGATGATAAAACGCTTACTTTATGTACAGTTTCACTGTGAAAACATAACTGTTGAGCTGAATAACTGACTCCTGAAGATGCAGCAGTACAGCTCAAGAAAAACATTTTCTTCCTGTGTTTTGCACCGTGTCTGCAGAGCTTGATTAGTTTTCTGAATCTCCCACTGTGCTCGGGGGCACCACATATTCAGCTATAAAATAAGTAACCACGTTATTAAGCCTTTGCTCCTTGTTGATTAGTTTTGTCACAGGTTAATGGCCATAAACAAGGACATAATTGATTGTTTGTCAAGCCCCAGTGTTTCTGGGAACAGTCAAACTGCTAATATTAGCACATGGAACACTGCCTGTCTTACTAACACATGCACCTGTAAGAAGTAAGGAAATGAGGACTACATTTGTCTGTCTTTTTGGTAATTGGTAAATACAAGTCAAAAGGGAACAACATAAGTGCTTGTTGTACTTTTGTAATGACAGTGTTTGCACAATTATCTGTACAAAGAAAAGGTAGCTGGTGTGTGGGTGGTGATCGCATTTCTGTTTTGTTTACAGGCTCGGTGGAGGTCCAGACGATGCCAAAGAAGTGATGAGCCACAAGTTCTTCACATCCATCAATTGGCAGGATGTTCTTGAAAAAAAGGTGAGATTCTGGGGGAATACAAAACAAAGGACATGACATTGAAGATAAGTTGTTTAGAATGTAAAATGATTGATATATTTTTGTCTCCTCAGCTTATTCCACCCTTCAAGCCCCAAGTAACATCAGAGACAGACACGCGTTACTTTGACGATGAGTTCACAGCACAAACCATAACAATAACTCCCCCTGACAAGTGTAAGTATATTGACATCTGCCATTTGTGCTTTAAGTTTGGATTTATACATGTTTTTTTGTACGCATTTCTGTGCTTGTTTTAAACTGGTGGATGTATTTTTTCTCTCCTTTTATGTTTATTCTAGATGACAGTTTAGATGTCGAGGATTCAGATCAGCGCAGGCACTTCCCACAGTTCTCCTACTCTGCCAGCATACGGGAATGATCACTCAGACTCTTGATCAAGCAGGCAGGCTAACACACGATCACAATCCCACATACACTCTTGCACTGCTGGGGGACAACACAAACAGGCACAAGACACATTTTCATTCGGTCTTTAAACGCACGTGTACACACACAGACACATACTCACACTCACACAGACACGTAGTCACACACACACATACTCAAACACACACACGCTATTCAGACAAGACAGGGATCATCGAGTATGAAATGAACACACAGGCCGTGATTGACTGACCTCAGCAGGTTTATGTGGATAGACTGGCAGCTTTGTCTCTGTGCGTCCTCTCAGGGTTGGCTTTAGGCTTCCCGGCAGGACCTCTGCTGCACTACACTGGGGTACCACATCAAAGCCTTGACACTTTGAAAACCAGGTTATGCCAGCAAGTACCACCTCTTTACCAGCTGCACCCATTCTACACACACATACCAACCCATGCATAGACTGCATATATGTACTTGATAGAATTACAAAAAAAAAAAAAACTAATCAAAATTTGGAAAATGGAAAAGATTCGGGGAAAAAGACATTTTTTTTTAATTTCATCTATTGTTACGGTTTTAAATGTAAAGCCATATTTCTGCATTTTTTTTGTGTTTTCTTTTTCTTTTTTAACAAGTGCTCTTTCTGGAACTTGCTGTTACAAATCAAGTGTGGGAATGTTCCTACAGCAGGGGGAAATAGGGAAGAGGGGGAGAGGAGGGTTGCCATTTCTGTGTTTGCACTGCATGTGTGTATAAGTGAATGGACGAGTGGATGTGTGAATGTATGTGTGTGTGCATATGAGTGCAGGAGGTTGGATGAACAACCATTTTAATTCTCAGCCATCCATTTGTGTCTTTTTTCATGCATGTTTTGAAACTCTGAACAATTGCTAGAATATCAACAAGAGGACACTACACAACGCACTCAATGGCCTTTTTTTTTTTTTTTTTATAAAGGGAACGAGCATGTAATTTATGATTGATGTGAACGGCTTGGCGCTAAATTGACTCAGTCAGGAATAGAAACTGGGATCTCTTGCATGGCTAACCTTTTGCTTTAAAAGCTGCATTAATTTAAGTAAAAGTGATGCAGCAGTCCATGTCGCTGTGTCCAAACTGACTTACCGAATGGTAAGCCATACATCTAGCTGCTGGTTGAAGGTGTAACAGTGAGTTTTAATTAAGGCCAGTCACCATGTGTTTAAAAGAGTAAGAATAGAAGAAAAGAGAAGAATAGAGACTAGATGGTTCAGCACAGTTGTTCCCCAACCTGTCTAGAGAGACCAATTTAGACGCACACAGCCATCCGCTGTCCTCAATCCAGTAATTCTCTCTCCCTCGCTGGAGAGTTAGGCACAAATCTTTTTATTTTCTAGTTGTAATAACTGTGTAAGTTTTAAAGGTATTTTTTTAATGTTCCCCTATTTAAAAAAAAAAAAAAAAAAAAAAAAATTAGTTAAATTGTTATGTCTTCATGAAAAGGCCAAATATTGACTGACTTGGTGGATGTTCAACACTTCAAATGATTCCACATTGATGTTTAGAACTGTTTTTTTTCTTAAATGATGTGTTGCAGCACTTAAATCTGCGTAGTTGTATTACTGCAGGTTTACAATCCAAATAAACGCCTCATGAGCTGGTCGACCAACCTTCAGCCTGCAGACAGGGTGAATTAATCAAAACATCAGCTGTATTGTTAGAAAATTAGTTGAAAATCTGCATACAATGAGTCATGATGGCACACGAGAACACAACACGCAAGTGCTAATATTGACGCAAGCATTTTATATTCCATATTGCTGGAAGAGATGTTGGTTGCTCTTTGAGCTTCACTATTGAAGCATCAAGAACTTTTTGTTTCATTGTTTTGTTTATTTTTATCATTTTTTTGTCCATCTATTTCTCAAATTCTGGAAGACACATTGTCTTTAATTATACATTATATAAAAATTATATATTAAAAGTTTCTAAACAGCTTTCATTTTTATTACGTTCTTCATTTCACGGGTTTCCATGGGAGGAATGCTTATTTAGCTAAGTTGGTAACTATTGGTTATTGGATTTTAAATGGGCAGTTCATTTTTGGTTTGCATTATCACATCCCTTAGGTTGAACTGGTCTATAGATTGCATAATTGAGCATATAAAAGGAAAGCAATATTAAGGGAAATTCACACCAGTTTGATCATTTATTTTTAAACTAGAGAGAAAATAATCCCAATGCACAACACATTTTAAAGCTTTATTAAAACTTATTCTACAGCAATGTTTAAAAGTTTAGCAAACAAACTATCTGCATTCTCTGGGATAACCCTCATGTCACATATTGTTTTTTTATTAAGTTTGTGTGAGTGACAGAGCGCGATGTTTGAGTGAAAGTGGTGATGAGGACACAGAAAAGCAGCAGGTTTTTGACTAATCTCTGGGCACCAGGTGGCCCCAGTTCCTGCAGTTGATAATGTGATCAAATGGCTTTGATTTACAGTTCACAACTCCAGCACATCTCACTGGCTCAGGCACAGCCATCATACTCTAGCCTAGTGTCCTGCTTTGGAAACGGCAGGATTGGATATCACAACCACTGCACTGATGGACTCTACTGTGGATTTGCCTTCATTGCTATCATGGCCATATGGGGGTGCTGCTGAACTTTTTTAATATTGGTTGTGAAGCCATACTCTGAACCTCGCTGCTGGCCACGCTTTAAGCAATGCTTCACAGCTGAACATGCAAGTTAATACCCCTGACCTCTCCTGTAGGCATACACAGGCACAATAAGTGCCTCCTCACTATTGTGTAAATACCAAAAAAAGAAAAGAAAAGCTTGATGGTGAATGCAGCATTTGTAGAGGGGGAGGCCTGCAGCTTTGTAGTATTTGATTTGCAGCTTTACTATGGTTACCTTGCTCTGTATATTTGAATGTGATTAACAGTCACGAATGTTACCTATGCTGGTGTAACAAGATTTTGTCTGCTTTTTGCTGTTAGTTGAGGCTCAGAGGGCAATGAAAAAAAAAAAAAGCAATCTTTAAGGGGAGGACATTGTCCTGGTAGACAGTTTCAGCCCCCCTTTGCAAGACTTTACAATGTAACGGGTGATACCTGCTACAATATGGTAGCTTATAACATTTGCAACTATAATGTGCCAGTAAACATTTTTACTGAATAATGCTGTGTGTCTTTTTTGTGCTATGTTTACATAGCACACTGTACACCCCCAGTCTCATCCAACCCACTAGCGATGGCCAAATGACGCTTCTTGAACCAGTGTCTTTATTTTCCGAGCCCACTAGATGCTGCTCTGTTCAACAAAGTGTTGAGAATACACTGAATTGCAATGCCATAGGCCTTTGTCTTAAAACCAAGAGCGCAATCTAGTAGGCTCAGAAAATAAAGACTACCCTACAATAGCATTGCAATTTTTTTGTATAGCAGTGTTCAATATATGAGGGATTTAGCTACCATCAAGGACACAGAGGCCATGGCCTGGATGGTGTGTCAGGAAATTAGAGGGTTTTAAAATTGTACATGATTAGCTTTTTTAAATCCAGTTACTGATATTTCTGAGTTAAAATTATAAAATCGGGACAGTTTTAGGCAAGAAAAACAAAGGCTTTGAAAATGAATTTAGGCATAGGTTTAGATGAAGATAAGATTTTCAAGAACTTTTTGTAGCAGTCAAATTTATGTAAAAGATGTGGGGAGGGGGGATAACAGACGTTTTTTGGTATGGGTCAGGTGGCACAGTATACTTTAAATAAGGGTTGCACTTAGGGGCTATATGCACTCTTGATCTCAGTGGGATGTTTCTAAAAACCTTTGTAGGCTACAGCCCCCTGCAAGTAGCGTTTAATTGGATTGCATAAAATAGAAAAATATTTACATAATTTGTCTCCTTCAAACATGTAAATAAAGGTGGACAAAACAACCCAGCACACCGGAAAAAAAAAAATCTGAATGTTGATTTACTATATTGCGATCATGGATTGCATTAGACTGCAGGCCTACTGATAACTTGCATGAATTTACAAGAGCAAATTAATGTCATATGCTGCCGGCTGCCACAGCAATGTCACTTTTTTTTGTTTAAGATACGCAAAATGTTGAATGTCAAGTAGCCTAAACAAAAAAATAAGTCTACATTATAATTTATGGCAGGCGATTTCACACTAATAGGCTACAACATAAAGTCTGAACCGGAAGTCCTTATCCAACCGGTCTACCTTGACACCGGTGTCCCCACCCCAATCAGTGTGCCCGTGTGTGGCCCACCTGTCTTTATTAGGGGTTGTCCGGGCGGCAGCATGGCTGCTCGCTGCTCCAGGCATCCGCCGACACCCGTGGATAAGTAGCTGCAGTGGCCCTCCACAGGAACTCTGTCTCCGGCTGTGACCATGGCCAAGACTGGTTTCTGCGACTCCAAGGCCCTGCTGGACTTACACAAGAAGGTGAGCATCTGCGTAACAGACCCAGTCTTAATCATATTTCCTGAAGAAAATAAAAAAAAAAAACTTAAAAAGTTTAGACATGAATTGCTGAACCTGAGATGTGCAACAAGTTATTCATATTTAACTTTTATGTCTATATTATTGATGGTACACATTTATTGAGCAAAGAGTTGGGAGAAGTTAATAGAGGAAAATGCATTAATCAAACCTTGATGTCATTTATCCCACTCGGAAATTTCCCAAGGTAAATCGTGCCTTCTCAATTCAAGTTATGTAAACGACAGTGCTTTTTGTATTTTATTTATTTATTTATTTATTTAAACCCTCGTGTTGTCCTCCATGGTCAAAAACTGACAACGATTTTACATTTTCGTCCGTTTTTTTAGGTTTTACTAAAACCACCTTACTACCACTAGTTTTAAACTATTTTTGGAAATTATGGTCAATAACCCTCATTTATATAGAATTATACCTAATATTTGAGTTAAAAAAGCAACGATTTTGGCTAAGTTAAGATCAGAGGAACGTACAGATGAGTTTAGTCCGTAATGAAAGTGATCAATTGTATTTGCAAAGAGCATTGTATGGAATCCAATCTTCTTTTTTCTTTTTCTTTTTTTTTTTTGGTAATATGGCAAAAACAAACTCATATTTCAGATATAGACATTTTTTAAA
>NC_045735.1:9149975-9178658 GCF_008692095.1 Etheostoma spectabile | reverse complement strand
TTGACCTGAGGACAACAGGAGGGTTAAGTGCTGTATTGCCTGCTTCTGTCAGCAGAGTAATTGCCTTCACCTGTCATGATCCCAGGTGTCAAGCCGTCTCTGATTTAAATTGGTGGAGTTGGGCCTTGGGAATGTTGACCTGAAGTGAACCACTATTTTGGCATTCATTTTGTGGTATAACTGTCCACTGATATCTGACGTTCTTACAGAGAATGAACTGCAGCTGCCTACAAACCTTATCGAAGGGAGTAGACTTGTTTTTCCTCAGTTGTGGTAATAAAAAATGGGTAGGTCATGCTTGCATCAGTACCCATAAGACTTTCTGTTGTCCCTGCAGGCGGATGAGAGGCGAGCCCCGTTAAGAACTTGGTCTAATGCCTGTGGGCCTATAGATCGCTGGCAGCCTGTAGAGGAGTCCAGGATGGCCCCTATCAAAATGGAACCAGAACACAGATGGGTACGCCTTCTTTCCTGCTTGTCATCTTCACCACACGTACTACAGTGTCTGTTTCATCTTGGCTCTTGTTTTTTTCTTTTTCTTCTTCACTATATTAATCTTAAATGATCACTAAGTGGTAAGATCAGGATGGGATGTACCTTCCCTTTGTTTTTAATAGAAGCTACCATTTGCAATCTTCATCTCTAAATATGACATGTTGCATTCACTGTACACATATTTGGTTCATAGTATCAGTTTTAAGCAACTTTTTCTGTCATGGTTATCACAATCCTACTTCTACGTGCATATGTGTAAAACATTGTCTGTCTGCAGGAAAGACGGTTATCGGCGCAAACAAGTGAAGGCATCATCATGGGGTTTCATGAAGACAGTCGACCGCGCTCAGTTGGTAGTGTAATCAATACCAACTGTGTCTTCACTCCAGACTTTCAAAATGATGGAGTAGGCATGCATGATTTGGAAAATATAACGCATGTTTTTTTTTTTTTTTTTTTTTATAAATTAAGCTTAGAATTGATTTCAGGATTCTCTGCAGAGCATACCAGCGCTTGGGTGCAGTAGTGGTACCATTTCAATAAAAAAAATTTTTTTTGAATTGTGGTCAGGGTGAATTGAGATTGCTATTTTATAATGATTAATCGTGCAGGCTTAATATGAAGAACTGCATTTTCTACACTTGATATAAAACTATCAGGGTGACAATAGCTGTTAAATGATGTATTAATTGATTGGGTAAAATGGTGTTATGAAATGCAGTCAGTTTACTAAATGAAATTTGGGATTTAGTGCTCAGATGGTGGCAGTTTATAATCATGTTGTTGAAGATGAAAAAGGGTGAAAAAATGATTTGCTTGCTTGTGTTATTCCTCCCTTGTCCTCCTTTCCATCCTGTGTAGCAGATGGGTGTGTGGAGGAGCCTTTGCTTCTTTACCCTCATGGACTGCAGGGTCTTCAAAGCCTACAGGCACTGGTGCCTAGCTTGCTACGCAATGAAGTAGAGACGGCACTGGAGAGACTGGACCTCATATGGGACCGGACGTATGCCTGGGACATGTTCTTGGATATGATGGTGAGACTACATCCATAGATGGTGTTTATATAATTTTCTAAGTAAGAAACATTATCCTTCCAATGTGCTGAATGCAGACCTCCCCACTAACTGTATACTTTATAATTGAAAGGCCTACAAGATTGGCACACACACACACACACACACACACACACACTTCTCGCACTGTATCACTTTAAATATTTAGAGTGTGCCTCCTGTTTTCTGTTTTCACCCTGCAGATAAGTCAAACACGACACTCTTTTTCCAACGCCGACCTGCCCCGACATTTCACTGATGGCACTCGTTCTGTCCTGGTAGATTGGCTCATTCAAGTACATGTAAGTCCCAGTGATTGGACAGTTGATTTAAGGTTGTATGCCTAATAAGAACCTGTCAAATGCTAATATGCCAAGTTAGATGGCCTGTCAGGAAAAACAAATCAATGTTTACTTGAGAATGGCTTGTATTAAAAGTAGAAGATTGATACCACTCACATCTGTACAGTGACTATTAAGCCACAGCTGCTTAGCATAAAGACTGGAAAAGGCTAGCCTGGCTCTGTCCAAAAGTAACAAACCAGTACCTCCTAAAGCTCAAATAACATTATATATCAATTCTTTAATCTGTACAAAAAACAAGTAAAAAAAAAAATGGTTTTCAATCTTGATTGCCTAGTTTATTTCCTACCAGGAGATGATGCATTTTCAGGAAGAGACCCTCTATCTGGCCATACACCTCCTCAACCGCTCTGTGCGTCAGATCAAGGTGACCACAGTCAACCTGCAGCTCCTCGGCATGGTTTGCCTCTTCCTTGCTGCAAAAAAGGAAGAATGTCTCCTCCCTGAGGTAAATTGGCTTTGCACTCCAAATATAAAGCTACAGTACGGTCTGTTAAGCCCATTGGCGGTGCTGAAAAATGAAGCCCATACGGAACTGCCAAAATTGCGGTTACTCAAATGCCCACTTGATCCTGGTCCTAAAAGTTAGTCAATTCCCATAGATCCCCATGGTAAAATGCACAACTTTAAAGAAGAAATACACATTTACAGCCTGATACCAAAAACGTATAGCAGAGTTCACCCTTCATGACAACTGCACAGGGGTGAATTTTTATTTTTAAATATAACCCACCCGTTTTTAAATGATATCAAGGCTTAGAGTTGGCCATAATTAAGGGCGTGCCACTTTGACTGGCAGGTGGCTGCCGTCCCAGGAGGTGAGCATAGACTGTAAGGTTAATTTGGGCTGCCTCAGCTCCATCCATGCTAGTTATAAACTTAACCACTAAAACTAGTTTAAACACCAAAACTAGTTTGTAACTTTAATGCCCAGAGAAAATCAATTGTAATAAAGTGTAATGTTTAACAACCAAACTTTTCTAAGAAAAGACAAAATATTCCTTTTAATTTTTTTTTCTCCCTCTGGTGCTTTTTCTTCCAGGTGTCTGGACTCTGCTACTTGATGGACCACACCTACACTAAACATCAGCTGCTGAGAATGGAGCGGAAAGTCCTTTTAGGGCTTAAGTTTGATCTGTCCTACTGTCCCCCACTGCATTTCCTCCTCCTACTTTCCTCCATTGCTCGCTGCAGTGCTAAGGTACAGCTGCATTGTGTGTTCTTTGTCCAGTTTCTAATTGGGTCAGATGGTCCAGTATGTAAAGATCTGAAGTGTCCTCTGTACCACCAGGTGGTCTGGATGGCTCGGTATCTGCTGGAGCTGTCTCTCCTGGAGGGCCAGTGTGTGCTGGTTCTGCCCGTGCAGCTGGCAGGAGCGGCCCTCTGCTTGTCCCGTCAAGTTCTGCAGGAGCCCCTAACACCGGAAGGGGAGGCTGCATGGTGTCTGGCCTCCAGTGTCCATGTCGGCAGGTGGGTTTCTTGACTGACTCATAAGGTGCACACCCCTCATCCACAGTGCCCTTTAAGAGCCTTTACCCCTGGCTTCGTCAGCACTGTTGTTACTGAGCTCTGGCTTCTCTGTACTAACTTCTCAGATGCAAATCTTCACTTTTTTAGGTGTTTTTGGTCAGCATGCTTCCTACCTTTCCATTTTGAATCTGTATGCTTTGTGTTTTTCAGTGAGACTGCCCTGCTGAGGGTCATGCACATTCTGGCCAGTGCCGCAGCCAAGGCCCACACCCGAGAGACCTGTGCTACTTTTAATAAATTCTCCTCCCCAGAGACCATGCATGTCAGCAGGCACCCAGGTCTAAAGAACGCTGTTGGTCTGATAGGGGTATGCATTTGACATTCCTCACTCCCAAAGACTTAATTAAATGCCAAAGCTTCAAGGTAGAGAAGCCTGACTAGTATCACTTGAGGACTTGACTCCTGTGTGGTCCAAGGCTGTTTATTCTTTACTGTAGATCCTGAGGAGTTGCCATGGAAATGGGTAAGGAAGAAATGTGATATTTGATGCTAAACATTGTTTGACGAAGGATTACATGCACTTTGCATGTCTGTGATTTAGCCAACCCAATGGCATGTACATGTTTTATGATCTTATCTTGCAGCTAATTTAGAAAAATATTTGAATTGTATTGATGTTGTCTTGTCATTTGGGAAAAGGACGTGGGCTGTCTAAGTTTTAAATGTACAAAATAAAGTGTCTGCTGCAGTGGTGTGAGTTTTAGTTATTTATAGTCCACAAACTTATGCAATTTATACAGTTCTACATGACAACAGAGCCCCCTTCTGACTGCATGGCTGCATTGTTGGCTTCCTGCTCACATGTGCAATCATGCTGATACAGCTGACTGGCTCAAAGAAGTAGCAGAAGAGATTGTTGGACAGCTGGCACAGCATAAACAAAGAGTAGGCCTATTTCTATTTACGAAGTGTCAAGAAACGAATGTACATTTTGCCCAACCTGCAAATAAGTTTTAATTAGACCTTTTTGCCAAATGTGAAATCTTGTAGCGTGCGTTTTCTTTTTGTTTTGTTCTACTGTCTCGCTGACACCAGAGCCGTCCTGCGCTGCATTAATTGCTGATTGGCTGTCGTAGTTGTCTCATGGACCAATGGGTATTTAGTTCGCATCATTTTATTGTGTCTGGTAGGAGGTCCGACAAGAGCCTGTGATCTCAATTGATGCGAATAAATAATCCCTATCTTTAATTGTTATTGGTGGGCCACTTTTGTGTCGGTCCCGTACCGAATGTTGTCATATAGTTATTTATTTTTTTAAACATTTTGTTGTAACGTCAATCGGCGGCTCAAGCTAGACAGAATTAACCACCGCGATTTCAAAACACATGTGGGGAGGTTTCCACTATCGGAGACACGTTCAAGTAAGTAGGATTCCGATGGTATTGGTATTATTTACAAAATCTTCCTTTCGTCTGTAGGTGTACGTTTATTTTGAAACCAAATCTGACGTTCCTAATTCTAACTATTGACAGACATTGTAAAATCGCAACTCACTGTTCACGAAGTTATTTCAGAGCAAATTTGACAAAGACATGCTTTACTGTAGCTGACTAATGCAATTTAAACATGACACGGCAAGTTAGCGTCGCTCGTTGCCTTAAACGTGCGGGAACCAACCATGTGAAATGTCTGTTTAACATTTGAAGGTAAGTTTTGCGGACAGCGAGTAACGTGAATGGCTTTGCATGAGACGTTATATTGCCAAATATTTCTGACGTAACTATTTAAGCTCTCGCTCTTTTGCACATTTTTCGTCATACGGAACTGTCGACCTGTAAAATACTCATGTCGTTTTTTGACCAACCTGTGTGTGTGTGTGTCAGAGAGAGAGATTCCGACCAGCGTGAGAGGAAGTGTGGTTGAGTGTTACATAATAGGGGGGTGGGGGTTCTGCTGTGAGTGAGATGTGCTGCCTTCATGGTACCGCTACCTCAAAAAATATCCTAAGCACGGGTTGAGCGTACACAACTGGACGAAACAAAAACATTAATGACAGTTCCATTAAATTTTCTTTGAAAATGCAGACGTGATCAAAGTTGGACAGCATTGAAGTTGCACAGCTGGCAATAACGGACAGTAGGCCTAACTCATAGTTGAGAGACTGTAAGAGCTGGTCTAGCTAGTTGAATATGTCCCAGGTTGATTTAGCCACCCATGGAAGAACTACTTAGCTGTACTTTAATATTTGGATTTGCATTTTGACCATCGGATACAGTAGATATAGTCGTTGTGGGTGATACAGGAGCCCATTTTGGCTGCTACGCCTTTAAGATTATGGGAATAAAATAATGTTTAACCCTAGCCTAAACGAGCTGCAGCAGTCTCGTAAAAACACGAATTTTCTACGTGCTCCATGTCTCTGCCTGTTGTAATTACAACATTTTATTTGTGTAACCGGTGTAACAGGCTCTTTATCTCTGTGGACTCAAAACAACACATGACCTTTGCATTCCATTGGCTCCATGTAAATACGCGTGCACACACATGCACACACACGGGGGAAGTTGTATACAATAGGGCTTATTTGTGATGTTTTTTTTTTCTTTAGATTTCTTATGATCTTAAAATTATGTAGAGTTTTGGTCTGTGTCCGGTTAGTTACCTGTCTCTTTCAAATGCAGTGAATATTCAAGTCCTTGTGGATGACACAGGAGCACGTACAATTGGAATTTGAGAAGGACCATTGTAACGTTACCTGATTGCATTGTAGGGTAACTACATGTGGTGTCTTTATTTACATCGCCTCCTAAGACACATGATTAAGAGTGCAATTCAATATCTGACAGATTAAACCATGCAAGGACAGGATACAGTCTGTTCTTAAACATATAAAGCTATTCCTCTTGAGTACATGTACTCTGTATAATATTGGATACCTTTTAACTGCAGGAGCATCAAGGACAGGCTGAAGCTGTTTACCCTACCCGTATATGCTAATATTAGAACTCTTGTAGTTAACATGAAACTGAATATTTTTGTGTATATTCTCTGTAAGGTATTTTTAGTGAGTACGCATATGATGTCACCGTGCGCCATTCCTCATTCCCGTGGGGACAGAAAACGTTGGAAACACTATTAAAATGGTAAACTGTTTACTGACTACCCAAACAAGTTAAGAAGAAACTCAGGGAAATGTTTTTTAAACACTGCCCAAAATGAAAGAGAAGAGGAGCAACACAATACGATTGAAAAACTTTGTAGCATTACCAGCATAGTGTTTTTATTGAAACTGTGTGTTTCTGTGCATACCATCTAGTCAACTCTGGGGTTGGTGTTGTCATTTCAAGCATTTCAATGATGGTTTTATGCTGAGAAAATCTATCTACTCTCCTATATTCTCTTATTAGGGTCCAATATGCAGAAGGAACAACCTTGCTTGCGCGAGAGCGGTCCTTGTGCTACATCCAGCAAGAATGCTAAAAATAAGACCAACAATATGATTCTCCTGGCAATACGTGGTACTAAAGACACAGATGACTCCAGTGGTATGGGCTCCCGCTGCAGTTCAGAAAAAGACTCTGGTTACTCTGGTGAGTAAATGTGGCAAAAATATAACCAGACAATTTGCCAACATTTATTCTCTTTGGCTATTTCCCATACACTCCCATATAACTTTATAAGTCAGCACTTACCATGCAATGGAAAAACGCCATAACACCACCAAGCTACGTGACTAAAGTTCTATCTCTTTGAGCATGGCTTTAGCTGTATTAGTCAGCATGTATTTCTTTTTAAAACGTTTGCACGTTGTAGATGGCTCAGACTGGCACCAGACAAATGCGGAGGATCAGCAAAGTTCCAAAAGTCAGTCCAGGGGCAGCGAGCATGCGGAAACTTCACAGCCGGGTCAAAACAAAGACATTGGGCAAGGGAATCCTGGGAATCCCACCCTGATGCCTGCAGGCCGCAAGTTTGCGCCCATCTACATCACCAACAGTATGGTGCTTAAGCAGGTAAGACAGATGTAGGTACAGACAGTGAGGTTAGAAATACACACTATTGCTTTGCTGAAAATGGTTCTCTTAAACTGTAAGTATAAAGGTAAGAAATGAGGTAGTGTACAACAGAGCCCCTGCACAACATAGCAGGGATGACAGACTGAGGCAAGTAGAGAGCTGAAATTAAGTCAAGGTAATACTCTTACTTAAAGTTGGAGTTATTTAGTTGGAGTGTAGACATTGTTTTGCGTCCATATGTAGCAGAGTGATTATTTACTAAAAAAAGGACTTTTACTTGCTTCCTTCTTCCTCCCTCTCCCACTAGCCGAATATAATCCAGAAAAGAGGTCAGCTGCTCTGGAGAAATGAAAACAGGGAAACCAGCAGTTCTGGTGCTGCCCATATGATTCTTTTCCAGCAGCCTAGTTTGTTGCCGGTCACCCTCCAGCATGAAAAGCCCTTGTCCCAGATGTCCAATGTCACAGGGAAGAAAATAAATGGCACATACTTGCCCATTCTCAACTCCTACCCACGTATTGCACCACACCCCAGCAAGAAGCCACTTGATACATTTTCATGGAATGATAAATCCCAGAACCTGAGCAAGAGGGTGTGCACAGAACACAAGGGTGATGACACACCTGTGACCAGGAGTCTACCTGAGCAGCACCTTTATAAGCAACCCAAATTAGCAGTCTTAACGTCTGAGCTGCCATGTTCCTCTTCAACCAGAGATAGTCAATTGTCCTCTTGTCCTACTCCTGTCCCCTCGAGCAGAAGCTCCCCATCTGGGTCTGGTCTGTACACTACATCCTCCATCTTCACAGCCAGGGATCTTCCAAGAAACAGCACCACCAGTACTCGTCATCGCCGTTTCTTCAACACAGTAGAAATCCTCAGACAATCAGGCCTGATGGACATTACACTGCGCACGCAGGAACTGCTGTGCCAGAGT
Organism: Etheostoma spectabile; assembly: GCF_008692095.1. Lineage (NCBI taxonomy): Eukaryota > Metazoa > Chordata > Actinopteri > Perciformes > Percidae > Etheostoma > Etheostoma spectabile. The sequence continues at coordinate 9,170,326 of NC_045735.1, read as the reverse complement.
AACGTCATGGAGCGGAACATTGCCCAGCTCCGCCAGCACACAGAGCTACTGTACCAGGCTGCCAGCAACCCCATCGGCAGCCTGAGTGGCATCACAGCCTGGCAACATCTGCACCGAGCCATGGCCGAGTCTGGCAGCTACCCCAGCCTTAAAATCCTGCAAAATGTACAACTCCTGTGCCATCCAGATTCTGCCAGTCAACCAGTGCCGCCGTCTCGCCTTCTCACTACTCTACCTGACCCAAACACAGAACAAGTCAGGGAACTCAAGGGCGAATATAAATCTTCAGAGAACGTCACCTTTATGCCTCCTGACAGTTCTACCGGTTAGCTTAATCTGCACTGCCTTTACAGGGAGAGCAAGTGCTCAGGGATATTTTTGGATTTTGTGTGGCTTTAATATTTTATCCCTGGTTATTTAAACCTAGTTTTATAGGAACTTTGCTAAATATCTTTGCCGGCCAATGGGAATCATACAATGACTCAAGGTTAAAACTTGCAGTATAGTTGCAGTAAAAGTTTTGTTTCTAGTTGCCTAACATGCTTCACCAGAATTAAGTGTTCTGATAGCTGATACAATAATTCACTCAAGTGCTATTCAATCCCGAGGTACCGTCTGATATTACCACTGCAGACTTTCTAGAACCACACAGATGAGCAGAGGGTCCCTGCTTGTGAGTCACATAAAGGATTATGTCAAAATAAAATGTGTTTACCTGGGAGGCAGAGGAAATTTGCTTACACACAGGTGGCCATACAGTATTCAGTATGTACTTCATTGATGGTTGTCTGCTGTCTCGCCAGACCAACTTCATTCAGGAAAAAGGTGAATAAATCAATTTCCTGGTAGATAAATATTGAGAAAATGGTTTCTTATAACATGCTGTACTATAGAGAGAGAGACAGAAAATCTCTGTAACATCACAAACTGCACTAAACTGGACTGCTGCAAGGACTTCCAAATGCTCTTCAACAAAGCCTAAAAAACTCTTTTTCACTTGTTACTTTTTGCATTACCAGGGCACACCGTTGTCACAGGTTATCATATATTAATTTTACAAATACAGCACACATAATAATGGAGGAATTCAGACAGACTATGAATTCATCACAGCATCTCCAAGATAATCATTAAAACCGTTTCCTCTCATGCAGTAGCTTTGTTGTCCGTTTTTACTTTGATAATATTGTGGGTTTTTTTGCATCAAGCATCTAGCTCTTGGTGTTTATGTGGTTATATGTTTTAGTCAGAGATGGAGAAAAGTTTAATTTTGAGTTTGAGACAGTTGAAGTATGAATGTATGATGCCTAAGTGGTCATAAGCATGTGGTATGTGTATGATTTGTCATATATTTAATTGTGCTTGTGCATATGACAGACATCACTGCCAGCAATTTGCAGATTTCTGAAATTTATAGTCTTTTTTTACAGTGTATGTTATATAATTTTAAGGTATTTAAATAAAGCAATATATGAGGAATAGACTTTCTCTTTGTGTCTTATGAATCTTTTCAAATTTAGCCTCATATTATCATATGTTTGTACAATGAGTTCACATAGCCTTTAATTACTCCCGCTGCTACTATGGAAACTAAAAAGACTTAAGGTTGTGATGCACATGCGAGAAGTGTATGTGCTTGACTGCTTCCTGCTCCTAAAAGCCATGAAAATAGTTTCCATAGTTTTTTCCTTTGAGCTCCATGGTGACAGAGAAAACTCTTATCTCGGGTCTCCCTGGACAAATCTTTTTAAATTTGGCATAAACGTTTACATGGGCTCAAAGATGAATTGATTAGATTTGTGCGGTCAAAGGTCACCTCACAAAATTGAATTTTGGCCATAAACTCAAGAATTCATATGCTAATTGTGAGAACATTTCACACATATGTCTAATAGGATAAAATGAAGTGATGACATTTTATATCCCAAAGCTCAACTTCACTGTGACATCATAAAACACTTTTCTGGCTGTAGTTCAACACCATCACTCGAAAACAGAAGGGGAGAGTGTGACCATATTTCACATTTGGTAGGATTCTGATATGGTGACACTAATCTTGGGTGTCCACCTTGAAACTGTGGTGACTGTATAGATTTGTGCTGCTGGGTTGAAGATGTGTGTGAAGCATCCACGTTTCACCAAGAAATATACTAAACACCTTTTAAATTGCCTTTAAGTCTTCATTACATATATATAAGTCTGAACACACATGGATGTAAACTGCATCATGACTGGTTGGATATGGTGTACAACCACAAGGTGGCCGTTCTAGTTATCCTTTTGAAATAAAGGTTTGATTTTGTTAGGACAAGGAATTATAATAAGATTAAAATAAGTAGGTTGCTGTCACTGAGACTGTTGAAGAAGTAAGAAGTGTTTCCTCTGATGTCTTTTCAATTTATTTTTTAGTTTTAGTTTTTATTTTAGACTTGGCGATAGATTAGTTAAAATTTTCATGCTTTTATTGTACATTAGAACCCAGCATAAAAAATCTTAAGTCAGTAAGACACGTTTTGCATGTCTTTGACCTTTGGATTCAAAATTAAGAGAAGCAAAGGAAGTAATATCACAATCAGTAACCAACCCGCTGTAGTTGTAAAATATAATGCAGGAACAAAGAGTTTAGCATCATGTAATGTTTAATATCAACAGGTGTTGCAGATTTCCCCCTTCAATGTGCTGCAGCTCAGTTTCTCTCTTTTGGGTCAGTGAGCAGTCAGGCTCAGGTCGACACAGATGATGGAAACGCTAAGAAATTGAAAGAAATATTCATCAATAATTTGTAGTAAGTATGTAAAACAAGAGCTCAATCACATTGCTTTGAGGTGGTTGCATGTGTGTTACTTGCATTGTCTAATCACTAATTCTGCATGTTGGCAGTTAGAGTCTTTATTTTGGCACAAACTAAGGAGAATGTTGTTTGTACTCTGGAAATCAATATTATTCTTTGATTATTAAACCGAAACAGTTCACTCTTTTATAGACCCTTACTCCAACATCACAATAAAAATAATCATAATAATAATTGTAATAATACAACTAAAAACTACATCTCATCTTGTAGATGAAATATGAAACGTGACTTCTCTGTAGAATCTTTTCAGCATTTCATAGGAAGCTTGAGTCACAAAATCTGTGTGACTTTTTTAAAGATTATCATTGGGGCCTTTATTTTCACAGGACAGACAAAGACATGAAAGGGAAGGGAGAGGAGGAATGGCATGCAGCAAAGGTCCGCAGGTTGAACCTGTGGCCACTGTGTTGAGGAGTAACTTCTATATGTGCGCACTCTACCAGGTGAGCTACCTAAGCGCCCGCAGTTTTGCTTTTTGTTGGCACATAATCAATGCACTCATTATATAACATATACACCATGCCATTTCTTTAATTACTTATCACTATGAATTACACATTTTAGCCACCTGAGTGAGGTTCCCAGTCCCAGTTCCCAGTTTATACAGCGCCCATCCCGGCACTAGCAGAATAGAGGAGAGGGCCATGAGCCAGCCCAACACGTATGTCCAGGCTGGGTACACATACCAGCGGTTAAAGGTCAGAGGCTGGTACTCAACTAAAGAACATATAAAAGAGCCCTGAGAAAACATTAAAAGAGAGATTCAGTATTTGTCTGGACATTTCGGTAAAAAAATTCAGATGGTCAAAGGGACCAAAGCTGTGGGATTTTTCATTATAAAACATGGAAAGCAAACTCACCAGTGAGACCAATGGGGTAAGGTAAAGCCAGCAGATTTTAAAGAAAGGGTTGGGCTGCACACCTGTCATGTCCTTGATGATGCCAAACAACCTCCCTGCCCCTTTATAAGAGGTGAGGTTGTATGATTATTAGGCCTATATAATGACCAGATCAGACCTGATGTGTGTGAATGAAGATGCAATTTAAAGGGAAACTTCACTCATTTGTATACATCAAAGGTCAGTTTACTAGTAGTTAGGGACACTACTCAGCCCATGAAAACAGTTACAGTATCTCTTGTAGTTCTGGATAAGCTTTGACATGTCTAATTATGCCATCAGGTTTTTTAAGTGATATGGGGAAATGTACAAACCAGCACATTATGAACACAAGGTACTAAAGTCAAGATATCTCAGTATCTGCTGCACCGATTCTGATTTCTTTCTTTTTCTTTTCTTTTTCTTTTTTAACATGTCCTTTGTGAGTTCCCAAATATATTTACGTCCAATATTAAATTGTTGGAGTGACTATTTAAAAACGGCATACCTACCAAATACCCATCCCAGCGCCAGAGTTTCAAACACACAGAGAAAGAGGATGCAGGCTCCGTTACAGGCGTAGTAGTCAAACATCTGGAACACATACATTCCTCCCTGGTAACAACAGCAAAGACATTTTTAGACATGGGTTTATTTATTTTACTTCATATGTCAACCTAAGATGCATGGAAGCCTATTTCTGCCACTTTTTATCACATTATTACTCCATATCAACTTATACTGTATGTTGTAATAATTTAAATCTCTTAAGATAAAAGCATCTTGTTTTGATAAAACAAGGTCATGGCATAATGATTCAGCATGACGGGCCTTTGCCGGCATCTGCTGACAGAACGCTATACAGCAAGCGCTAAAATGCAAGTCACAGACACAGAACAACCACGGGGGTGCTTTGCGGGCCAAGGGATGGTGAGTGAACCCTTGGGTTCAGTTGTGTTTTTGAATGCGGATTTAGAACCCCCCTCTTGAAGGCAGGTTTCGACATCGCACATATGTTGATTTTGTTATATCCTATATACACTGCCAATATAGATTAGTAAAAAAGAATTGCAACAATGTAATTGACCCCAAAATACTGACCTCAGTGATCATGACCAGCTGAGAGAAAAAGCATATGAAGCAGAAGAGAAGGAGCAGGCCTTCCCGCCGGCCTGCCCTGCGCATAACTGTGGGAAACAAATCTATGATGGATGTCATCACCACCTCCATGGCAACAAACTGTACAGAGAAAAGACGAGACAGAATAAGTACATTTCCGTATGTGAAATTGTTCTTCCACAAAGAGTTTATCTTACTTGTGTGTCCAGACCCAAGAGAATGAGCATTACAAAGAAACAGATGGACCACAGTTGGGGAAGAGGCATCATGGCTACAGCCTGAGGGTATGCAATAAACGCCAAGCCTGGACCTGGAAAACACCAATGCTAGACTTGTCACCATCTAAAGCTTTGTAAATAGTAAATTTTTGGGTAGGGAAGAGAAGAGACAAGGCACGAGAATGAGCAACAGGAGTACAGTTAAGGCCTGACTATTTGGACATGGTTGAAAATGAATGTGTGTGTGCGCTATAGGTTTTTGTACAGTAAGAGTAAGCAGACACTAGCTTGGGGCTGAGTAGACCCTCCTCCTTTGGCACGCTTTAGAGGAGGTGGCAAAGCAAGACAAGTTATATAAATGTGCTTGTCGTGTCTATAGTTGTCCTCAAGATGGCAGCAAAGATTTTACCCATTGTGAACTAGTGGTGGAAGAAGAACTTGGCAGTCTGAAGAAGCATAAAGTAACAACAAATGGATATACTCAAGTAAAGTTCAACAAGTAGCATAACTGAGTTTTCAGTTACTTTCCACCATGGAAGTGGACTAGCCTTGTGTGTAGGAGGTGTGCATCTCATACTACTGTATAATAATAAAATGTGGTTACAAATTGTCAAATATTATTATCTGAGGCTAAGGGTATAAATTGATGTTTAAAAAAAAAAAAGAAACATCTGAGGCTGTAAAAAGGTGTCACTATGGTGTACAGGAAGACAAGGTTACACAGTTCTGAATATCTGTGGTGGCTTGCATTACCTGACTCTGCCACTTCTGCAATGGGGACACCTTGCTCATGAGCCATAAATCCCAGTACAGAGAACACTGCAAACCCAGCCACCACACTGGTACAACTGTTCAGCAAACACAGCCACAGACTGTCTCTGCAAAACACAAAAAACATTTGCATACTCTATGAATTCCTAGCAACATTGAACATTTTTTGATATGTTATTGTGTAGCTCTTGTCCATTGGCGCATCTGTTAGAAAAGTTGAGCATCAAGCTCAGTCACACATTAACAAATACTTACGTATAGCAGTTGTTGTTGTAGGTGTTATAGCTGCCTAGCACAGTTAAGGAGCCCACACCCACACTGTATGAGAAGAAGATCTGAGCCCCAGCCTCCATCCAAACCTGTTCCAACATAGCAACAGTTAGAAAATCTGTCCATCAACTCTCCACTGTTACAGTGTATCATGAAGCTCTTACCTGTGGGTCTGTGAGTCGTGAAAGTTCAGGCAGAAGATAATACAGTACTCCTTGTAGAGCCCCAGGGAGAGAGAGTCCACGGATCAAAAGAATTACCAACATCACATAGGGGAAGGTAGCAGTAAAGTACACCACCTTGGAAAAAAGTTGTTAAAAGCATATAGAAATATACTTTATACACTTTACCATAGTATTAGGGCTTACATAAATACCTTTCCTGTAGACCTGACCCCTTTCCAGATACAAAAGTAGCAGATGATCCACATTGCAATGAGACACAACAGAACCTCCCACCTGATGCTGCCTATTTCCTCAATCCCCCCTGAAATACCCAGCACTCGTCGTCTAGAAGGGAAAAAGATGAACACAAATGTTTTATTGAGACTCATTAGTACTCATATTGGCATATTTAAAAGAATCTTTGTTAGTTCATCCACATCGACATACTCCCAGAACTCTGTGGCAGCAGAGGTTGAGTTCGTCTGGTTTGTCCATTCAAAGGTTTTGTTTTGTGTTGAAAAGTCTATGCAGTCATCTGAAAGGATAGTGAGAAAAATTAAACTTAGAATCGCAAAACATGTAGGTCTTCTGTGGCTCTAAAGGGGCCACAGGACTGTGGAGAAACATCTGGCAATGCGAGACTAAGGGGTGGTTTCCAAAGTGAAAGAGAAAATGATTCTTGCTTTGGACTTGAGACTTCAAATGTTTCACAAAAAGCCTGCATTACAAGGTATTGGTGTGGAGTTTAAAATATGTGGGGATATACCAGGCAGGGAGGGTCTAATGAAAGTAGTAGTAGAAATGTAGGATCCAGTGTGCCTCAAAACTTGACCCATATTAGGGGGTAAAAGTCAGGACACCTCTGCCTATGTGGATTTCATTTTGACCATTGTTTTTTAAATATGTTATGGAATAGAAAACTAACATTTAATTGGCATAAAAGTCACTGCAAGTTGATACTTGACATTATAACATCACATGTATGCAGATGTTAGTATTTTGTTTGTCCACCTTATGACATGTGACAGTTTCCATTTTACCTGTGTTCCAGTAATTGTTGCAGCTGGCCCAGGGAAGCTGGGAGCTGAAGGAGAACACCAGATAGAGCAAAGCCCAGGCCAGAATAATGATGTAGGTCATACAGCTGTAGAGCAGGATCAGCTGCCCACCATAGCCAATACCTGCGGGGCCACATTTGTGTTATAGACAAACATTACAAAAACCTTATTCATTTATCCATTACCAAGGGTCAGGCTGACCAATTGAATGAAAGAAACTGCTTACTCACTCTGAAAGACTACTTTTCCCTCAACATAAATATAGGCCTACGTAAAAAAGTAAAAAGATATAATTAAAAAGCAACGTAAAAAAATAAAACACTTCACATTCATTAATTTTTAGTCAAATTACAACGGAAATGACAAAAAAAAGACAGGAGACAGTGTGACTTCTCTAGTATGAAATGTCATTTGAGTTAACATGCTACCTGCAGGTTTGTAGCTAATATTTTCATACACATTAACAATCCTTCGTAAACCTTTTTTCCGTTTTTCAAATATGCAGTCCTATAAACAGACTTTTAGTTTCACTTTAAAATAAACATACTGCAACATAACTGAAACATTTCAAGGGCGGTGTGCATGTTTTTAATATAATACATTACATTTATGTAATTTTTTATTTTTTTCCCCTTGGAATAAGGGTCACAGAGACCATGCATTTTTTAGCTTGTCAATGTTTGCCCTGTACTGATGTCCGTGACAGAGCTCGGATATGGAGGCCTTTGCTCATTTGCTCCATTCAGTTATGGAGTGGGTAATGTGTTACTGCCTCAATGAAACACTGAACTACCTTAACTGTAAAAAGAAACTTTCCCACAATGGTAAAGGAGCCAGTATTGAAGCTACTTGCTACACATAGTCATTCAATGTACAATAAAGTCCTAAACTGCGTACCTTCTGCCAGTGGGCATAGCTTCCTCCAGCAGGTGATGCCCCCCGCCTGGGTGTACTGGCCTATAGTCGTCTCCAGCAGGAACAGGGGTAACCCACATGTTACCACAAATATCAGATACGGCACCAGGAATGCACCTGTATTTTCAAAGTATACAACAATAAATACATGTACTACAGATTTTAGTTAACAAGTAAGGGACTTTGTATTTGCTTACCCCCTCCATTTTTGTAGCAGAGGTAGGGAAACCTCCACACGTTGCCCAGGCCAACAACATTTCCTGCCACAGCCAAGAGAAACTCCACCTTACTGCCCCAGTGTCCTCTCTCCTCCACCTTTGAAGCACCTTCTTTTGTAACATCTTTTTTATTCAACATTCCCAAAATCTTAGTCTCAGCCAAATTGTTGTCTGAACCAACTGTATGTCTAGGTCTTCTTTGCCTTTATATCCACTAGTCTACTGATTCTGTCTCATGTAATGAGCAACTGCCTGACCAGTTAATTAGTCCTCAATGGAAATGTGAATTATCTCCTAGACATGTAAACACCTTTGTAGAATGTTGTCAAGTCATTTTAAAGTGACTTGCAGTTTTTAGCTTTAAAGTGACTTTACAGAACTGGCAGAATTGACAAAGACTTGGGGTGACTAATATTTTATCTGACTTCAAATATGACCATCAGGAGTAACAAGTCTGTGAGCTCGGATAAGTTGTTCTTCTCACTGTGATGTTAAACCACTTTTTGCATTTCAAATAGTTTAATTATTCAGATTTTCATATCTTCATCATCGTTTATATTTATTGTGCTGTATCCGTTCACACTGCTGTATTTTATCTCACATCCAGTCTGATAAATTGACTGCAAGGGTAATTATATCCGCTGTATGATAAAGAAAAAAAGTATCTTTTTTTATTAAAGTTTGTATTTTCACTTTTTCTTGGTGACTAATATATGCTGTTGATGTGTGTAACACTGTAACAGTCACACTGTGCAAAATTATGCATGGTTGTTAATCTTGTTTTATGACAATTTCCAAAGTTTTTTTATTTTTTTATTTAAGCTTTACTTAACCAGGTTAGTCTCCTTGAGACCTGGCCAAGATAGTAGAAAAAATTAGTTACATTTAACAAAAATGTACATGTAACACTAGGCTTTATACTAAGTGTATTATTTCCTTACTGAACAAGTGTTCCATCTATAGCAGTAACATATTCTGTGGGACATCAGATGTTATAGGCCCCAGTAGTTGCATCTTCAAATAATTGAAGTTAGTGACAGTAATAATGCAAAAAAGAATCAATTCTTTATTCAGTGCATCATCTTTAAAAATCACAGTTGCTAACATAAAATCAGCATTAAAGAAAGATTTCCTTGGACAAGGAAAATATATTTGAAACTATATTTGTTTTTTCTGATTTATTTGTCTCTGTCATTCAAAAAGGAAAGAGTTTAGTATTTTTTTTTTTAATCTGGAATCCCGTGATCAACACGTAGATTAGTTTGCCCTGCAAAACATTTGTAATTACATCGACCTAAAGCAGAGAAGACCACAGCAGAACCAACAACAGGGAAAAAACGCTTCTGAGTGTAATCTGTCTAGCTCTGTTGGTTTCTAGCTGCCTCTGCTGGCCAGATGGTAGATGGCAGCGCTTCATGTTTCCAGCTGTGTCCCAAACCAGAAACTCAGCATAAGCAGAGCAGCAGCTGGACGTGTACTCCACCCACAGTGGCTGAGATGAGCTCAGTGACCATTCAGATACATCCAAAGGTGGGTCTCCTAATCTGGCTTTGTGGCGGTGGTGATGTTGATCTGGGTCGGGCTGGGCCTCTCCCAGGCTGTCTTCTGTGGGTGGGGGGCTGTGGAATAAAGTCAGAATGCCTTCACCCTTCTGTAACTGGAGGGCAGCGAGCCCAGAGCGCCCCCTGTCTGACACGACTAGCGATATGCTCCAGTTAGACTTGTTACAAATGGAAGGACAGGTAGACCGTACTCGCACTGGGGAGCAGGACGGTGGGGACGTGTCAGGATCCTACAAGAGAAAGAAGAAGTGATGTCAGTTGTACATAGAAAATTCAATGAAGATAGTTTAAGATGATTAAATGATCTGTACGTACAAAAACATCCAATTGGACTATATTGCTGCAATATCGTATCAGTTGTTTTAGTCAATGCTCACCGGAGGAACCACAGTCAAGTAGGCCACTGCGTAATTTGAGTCTGGAGAGTCAAGAGCATGCACCGTGAGTGTAAGCGTGACAGTGGCTCCTGACTGAGCTGTGGCAGGAGTGAGGAAGTCCACCTGACCGCGGAAAGACCCTTGTTTGGCAACGTGGAACCTGAGAGACAGACATTTTCCCTTAAGTCAAATTATATACTTCACTACAACAGTCCTCAAAAGGTACAAAATTGTATTTTCTTATATTAAATTAATACTTTAATATTTTAAATGTTTTGCTCTACCTATGAGGTCCTCTCTTATGAAGATATCCACAGTCATCATCGGCACGCAGACTCAAGACTCGGGCAGGGCCATGGTTCAGGATGTCAAAGTCCACCATTGTGCTGTGACCAGGGACCAGGTGAGGGGCCGACAACACCTGAAGAGATAGAGAGACACAAACTATGACATGTTGTCACAACAACAATTTGAGGTACATCAATGTAAATTTAGATACATCAGAAAAAGTTGTGTGGAAAGATGGTAAAGGAAAAGCCATATATTGACATCTTTGAAAGTTAAGTTATTTTAACTAAAGCTGAAAATGGAGCACAACCAGCAATTTGGCTTTTATAGTGCTATAATTGAGTTTTGTCCACTTAGCGGCAGCAGAGCAAGCTGTAAACATAACACCAGCATACAGTGTTATGGTAGCAGAAGTGCATACATGAATCTCCACTATCACCTGAGGAAATTATCTGGCTATTTAGCTTCAAACTGATCTTTGACTGTATCTTCATCTTTTAGTCGCTAACCTTTCTATCTTCTGTTTGCTGCTGTGCAGGGAGTGCTCGGTGGGTTTATAACAGCTTTTTTGTTAAAAACAGCTGCCTGTTGCATCTGGAAATGGCTAAACGGAAACAGTTGAGCTGTGGGCCATTAAGTCAAAACAATGAGCTAAAAGACGCAGCCCATGTCTTGTTCAGTATTACCTGTATCTGAACGTAAGTGGACTGAACCATCTCAGAGGAAACCCTCTCCATCTTGTTTCCTTGGCTGTCTTGGCCTGTTAGTCGAACACAAAAGGGGACTCTGGGAACAACCTCCACCCATCCAACCAGCTCTACTACAGAATAGGATGATGAAAAGGAGGACGAGTTCAGCGTAACTTGCTGGAGGCTCTCCCTATCAGCTCCCAGCAGTGTCACATGACTGAAAGATACCTCCTCATCTGGATCCAGGCCTGTCACAGCCAGCACCAGAAAGACAGGAACACCTGGGAAATCAAATAAGGAACAATGCAGTTTTGCTAAATGGCAGGCACATTCCTGGTTGTAAGACCTACAGTACTGTACGCGGTCACTGATATAATTATATCAGGAAAGAAATCACAATCTCTTACCTGCTACTGGACTACCCTCCACTCTGGCCAGACCTGGGTGTGTCTCATTTTTAACTGTTGCAAAGTAATATAGGAAATCTACACTGCTGTCACCTGGGGGTGCAGATCAAAAGACAAACAGTTGCCTCTTTTCTCAGTTTAAGTGTAGGTAAATAAGAACTAATGTGTATTACATATTCTTTTTCTTTTACCTATCACATTGAATGTGAGGTGTCCATCATTCTTGGCTTGGAGTTTCCACTGGCCTGGCTGTATAGGAGAGAGCAGGCTGACGCGGTACAGACCCTTAAAGCGCTCCAATTTTGCCAGAGAGCCCTCCTCGCTCAGCAGAGACTGGCTTTGTTCTAACAAGGAGAGGAAGATTAACACTTGGGATTATGTTTCTTTTATCAAGTGCAAAGAAGAATAATGGTACTGTAGTACTGTAAGAGCAAGTATTAATTGCAGTTAAAAAACAACAACTAATGCTTCAATATAGCTTCCGTCAATATGTTTGTCATACCTGATGGACTGGTAAGGATAAACTCTGTCAGGATGCCAGTGACATGCAGTGTGATGTTTTTTACTGAGCTGTCAACTCTGAAGAAATGGGAGGACATCAGCTCTTGGTCACTTTCCACATGGAGGAGGGTCACCTGGGGAGGAAGGAAGAAAGATTTGCTTGGTATAGTTAGTGCCTGTAATCAGTATTTCTATAATTAAAATGGTTCACAAAATGCAACTTGTAAAAAGGTTCTTTGGCAGAGGCAAACACAGATAATGAATGAATGCATTATAGAGCATTTTAGTGTTTTTCAGCTCAGTGTTTTGTTTCTTTTGTGTGCCAAAACAGGTGATGGTCAGCGGAGACAGAAGATTGTCCCAACAGGAGACGGTATGAACATATACTGTCAGTGATGGTCAGCACGGACAGCAGTGTGTCTTATCTTCACTCAATTTTCTGTGCGCGGAAATCTTGTTTCTGAACATAGCCCTACTGAGAAATACAGAGAGAGTTTTGTGGAGCTGAGTCTTAATTAGCTTTGAAGCAACTCATTTGGCAATGGCTTGAATGTAACAGGCATTCATTAATATAAAAAAGTTACGCACTAAAGCATTAACATCTTACTGACCAGCAATACAAAGGATCTTGCTGCTGTACCTTTTTAGCTGCTGTATTATCCTCCACTACCGTAGAGACCCCACGGATGTCAGAGTTGGTGGTGAATATTGTCATTCCTCCTGACAGGGAGGACAGGGAAGCGTAGAGAGAGAAACGATCAGGGGACAAAGGTTCACTCCTTCTCCTATTCCTCCTACTCCTCTTCTTCCTTTTGCTCTCTGATGTGTAGTTGGGGTCTTCAGTTAGGAGAAAAGTCACCTGTGGGAAAATCAGCCGATAACGTCACCAATGTTTGAGCTATACATATATAGGTTTCATTGCAGTTCTTTTGCTGTTGCAGTTTCAGTCCATAATAAAGGCACACTATGTAAGACAAAAGATGCGCTCATTAAGTCAAGTATGTAATTAGTATCTGCAAAATGTAGTTAACTTCTTCTTAATTAAGAAATAATTTGCACAATCATGAATTATTTCAATTGTCATTACAAGAAACATTTTGCGTATTTAAATGTAGGCTTTACAGCTGAAAATCAGAAAATGTCCCCATAAATTCCAACTGCATGTGTGACACACAGAAGATATTGTATCTTTAATTAGAGAGGGATTATCTAAAATAATCAAGCCTCACCTTGCTCTGTTTCTCAAGTGTAAGGGCCTTCACCACATCAAACAAATGGGCATCTTTAGGGGAGGCATCAGTGAATACAAAGATCTCTGAAAGGGGTGGACTGTGAGTGAGCGCCAGCTAAAAAACACAGATAGGAAATTAGCTGCCATGTGTGCTTGTAATTTTCTTATCGTACATGTGTTCACAAGAAGGAACATCTAAATGTACCTGAACAGCAGAGAGGCACATCTCTGGTTCATCTCCTCCTCCCAGCGCCATCAGGTTCTCCATGTGCTGCATAAACTGGTTTGGGTCATCGGTCTCGTACACTGGTCCTACCTCTGCAGAGTACAGAAAATTGAAATGATAGATAGCTCTTTAAGCAGAAATAACAGGAGATTTTATAAGAATCGTAACCATTACATTGAACTATTGAAGTGTAGAGTGAAGAGTTGATGCTTAATTTTATTGCTAAGACAAAATTGAGAGGGCCTTACACACTTTTTAAGGAAATAGTTCCATATTTTGATCCTTTTTGGGGCTTTTTTTAATTGATAGGACAGCAGTAGACAAAGTGGGAGAGCGAGGGTGACGATGGGCAAAGGGCCGCAGGTTTGAATTTGAACCCTGGCCACTGTGGTAAGGACTGAGGCTCGGTACATGGGGTGCAACAAAGTGAGCTACCAAGGCGCCCCGGAATAGTTCAACATTTTGGAAATACACTTATTTGGTAACATTTGCTGAAAGTTAGATGAGAAGTTTGTCTTGTCTTTTACGGCAGTGTTAGACCATCACCTGGGTCATGGAAGGGCACAAGTAGAAAGGTGCCAGGCTGCCCAGTGCTGCCGGCTCGGCTCTGGATGATGGAGTGGGCCCTGTAGCGAGCCGCAGTGATCTCCTCAAACATGCTGCCTGTAGTGTCCATGACAAACACCAATGCAGGGACCTGCTTCACACTGAAGAGCCTGTCAAAGGACATTTAGAAGGAGATAATTACATATTTCACACACTCAACAGCTGAAAATCGTAAAATAATATGTTATGTTGCTTAACTGAACCACTCCAGGGTTGAATACAACAAATTAAACAATTAAGGTGAGCTCATTTGGGGAAAAACGATTGCCTTTAAAACAGTTGTCAAAACCTACCTGAGAAAGGTTTTATGGCCCACAGTGTCTCTGAGGTCTCTCAGTACACTCAGAGTGGCTTCAGTCGCCAAATTAGCAGCTTCCACATGGAGATAATGGTGAGGGGAGAAGAGAGGTGAGGTGCTGTCCTTGTTGATGCCCCCTTTAGCCCCTTTATAGCGACTACTGTCCAAAATACCTCCATGACTACATTTGCCTGAAAAAGAAACAGTCAGTGTATTTTATTCTTTATAGAGTGAGTTTGAAAAGCATAAAAACATTAAAGCATTCAATGGAAAAACGGTTTAATTCATTCACTTATTCCGTTTTTGGCAGGGCTGGAACTGTTGGGGGCGGAATTCTTCTCGGACATACCTAGAGGTTTTGGAGGAGAAGTGCCGAAGTAGCCAGTAGTTAGCAACTGGGTGTCTTGCTGTCTGTTTGTCATTCTTGGCAGGAGGTTGTTTCGACAGGTGGCACTGAAGCACTCCATACAGGTAGGAGTGTCTGCTGTGGACAGAAAGGAAGAGGGGTGAGTCTAGTATTGTTTGTGAGGCCCAATAAAGCTCCAAATCCTTACTGCAGTGGAAACATAAATACTTTGCTGTTGTCTTTGTTTGGGTTTGGGGATTAAAGGCATTTTCTTACACATCAAGTTCACAATCTGGAACATTTTTAGCCTGAGAGGGACTGAAATAAAATGTGGTTAGAAAGGATTCATGAGATTGACTTCTAATCACTCTTCAGGTAATGGAAAGGAATGGAATGTGGAAATCAGTAGAGTCAATGGCGTAGGGTGTGCATGGGTTACAGTGAGTGTTTGTGATGATTTAAACATTTTAATCAGGACTTTCTCCTTTCTGCTGCACCTTGACTCAAATTCCTCAATAATGAAAGTTTTGAAATCATCACACACATGTTTTCCTTACACAGATGACATCTTTTAAAGAATTTAGAAAGATTATCTGGGCAAAAAAAAAAATCCCACCTGTTCTTAAGTAGTAAGCACCGGAGAGGAAAACAGTTTGGAACCGACTCAGAAAATTGATCACCAGAATTCTTTTCTCTCACTTGCCTCTAGGGAACTGCTAGAATTGGGCTGCATCTAACAATTATTTTAATTTTCATTATCAATGATTCTGCTGATTTTTTGTCTTGATTAATCAATTAATTGTTTAGTACAGTATATTGTCACAATTCAATAGCTGGATGTGTGCACTTTTGGTTAAAAACGGCTGAGACAATTGAATGATTATGAAAATTGTTAATGATTCATTTTCTGTAGTGACTACTACCTAAGCAAATACTGTAACTCTAGCAGCTCTAACTCTTTTATTTTGAGCTGTTGTGCAAAAGGATTTGAGTCATAAACTTTTGAAGCATATTGCTTATCTAAGGATATACTGTATAGCCACATTACAGATTAGGCTACAAGTGTTTTTCCACTAGTTGCTTTCAGTGTTCTCCACCCTCTATAAGCCACCTGCTTGCATACCTGTTTTCACCGGTCATTTACACCCACTGTATTTATATAGTCATAGTTTCCATTGATTAGAAGCCAGAATATCTACATTGTTAAAGTTGTGGTTGTAGAACCAGTGAGATTGCTGCCTGTTCTGCCCTTCCACTGACCTCTAATCTTATAAGCTTGACGTCAGCCTGCCTCGCCTGTGTAAAAAATGTAGGACAAAGCCATTGCTCTAATTAATAACAAGCATCCAGAGGCACAACAAACCAAAGATGAGGCCATCATCTGTGTTGATGTTGATAATCATGATATACTGCAACAGATTCAAATGCCTGGCTTACACCACAGTAAAAAGTCAAGAAGCATATAATAGAAAGAAAACTGTACGAGAACATATGACTCCAAATGTGGTACTGTTGGGGAAAAGCTCCTCTGCTCCCTTTATGGAACAGTTTGTCTGAGGACAATTCACCTCTACAACAATATTAATAACAGTACACAAGCAGATATGCAATCACATGAAACGTGTAGAAACCCTTAGTCACTTATGTTGCCAAGATATCCTAAATAATACCATCATAATATTCTCCTAAATGGTCAATAACCCATGATACTGAATCCTCTACTACAGTCCCCTATAATCTGCTGATTTCTTTTCTTGATTAATCAATTAATTGTTTAGTAATAATGACCATGGCATTCAGATATTGTCACATTTCAGAAGCTGGAGAATGTGTCTGCTTTTGCTTAAAAAATGGCTGAGATAATTTTATGATTATGAAAATTGGCAATGATTCATTTTCTGTAGTGACTACTACCTAAGCAAATACTGTAATTCTAGCAGCTCTAACTCTTTTATTTTGAGTTGTTGTGCAAAAGGATTTGAGTCATAAACTTTTGAAGCTTATTGCTTATTTAAGGATAAACTGTATAGCCACATCACAGATTAGGCTACAAGAGTTTTTCCACTAGTTGCTTTCAGTGTTCTCCACCCTCTATAAGCCACCTGCTTGCATACCTGTTTTCACCGGTCATTTACACCCACTGTATTTATATAGTCATTGTTTCCATTGATTAGAAGCCAGAATATCTACATTGTTAAAGTTGTGGTTGTAGAACCAGTGAGATTGCTGCCTGTTCTGCCCTTCCACTGACCTCTAATCTTATTAGCTTGACGTCAGCCTGCCTCGCTTGTGTAAAAAATGTAGGACAAAGCCATTGCTCTAATTAATAACAAGCATCCAGAGGCACAACAAACCACAGATGAGGCCATCATCTGTGTTAATGTTGATAATCATAATATACTGCAACAGATACAAATGCCTGGCTTGCACCACAGTAAAAAGTCAAGAAGCATAATAGAAAGAAAACTGCACAAAAGCACATGACTCCAAATGTGGTACTGTTGGTGAAAAGCTCCTCTGCTCCCTTTATGGAACAGTTTGTCTGAGGACAAATCACCTCTACAACAATATTAATAAAAGTACACAAGCAGATATGCAATCACATGAAACGTGTAGAAACCCTTCGTAACTTATGTTCTAATAGATATCCTAAATAATACCATCATAATATTCTCCTAAATGGTCATTAACCCATGATACTGAATCCTCTCCTGAAGCCCTGGGATCCCTTTTTTAATGTGATGAAACTTTTTAATATGCTAGTGTAATCGCAGAAGAATTGATGAATTACCTTCAGCAACAGGGATGGCAGGCTCCTCTGGGTGCAGCAGGTGGAGGTAAATGAAGCGCTGGCCCATCTCAACCCAGTTGCTGTGGCTATAGAAGTCCTGGCATAACAGACATTTGAAAGACAAAGCATTACATTTTTGCCAGCACACACTGATTGAATTTTCATTGCAACATCTCAGCCATTGCAACATAAATTACATACAAATTATTATCCATACAAACGTGAATGAGAAAAGCCACATTTTCAAAATCCTCACTCGTGTTTTTGATCCTGTCGCACTTATCTTTAACAATATTTTGTCAAGAAAAGTGTTAACATTTCAAAACATACAGTGTAAACATCGTAAGCTGCATGTTACAAACTGTTTTCCTTCTGCATTTAAAACCACTTCGGTTATATGTGTGTTTATGATTGCGTTAAAACAATTGTTCTTAAATTGTAAAACAGTATAATTAAGAAGTAAATGCAGCCTTTATAACCATGGCCAATAAAAAAAATATGGTGGGCTAAAAGTGTTCTGACGTGTGACACAGTTTTAAGATGGCTCCTTTTAAATGCTTCCTAATTTGAGCATCAGAGTTGACATCACACGTGGTGTCCCTTGAGGTTGGTTTATTGCCAATAATTAGCCTTTGTGGTCCCACAAAAGGCCAACAACTAGAAGCATGGTATAAACTTCCATGTATGAACTTCCTTAACAGTGCTGCTGTTTACCTGCAGGGAGTGAAATAGCTGGCCCAAGCTGTGACGAGCACTTTGGTACTCTTTGGCCCGTACTGAGAGCAGAGTCTGAGTCCAGAGCTGCCGTAACATCCCCATGGCGCTGTCCACATGATCTGAATCAAAGTGGTACACTGGGTTGGACCTGGTGGAGCTCAGGAAGTCCATAGCCGCATTGGACTTCACCACCTCTCCCACAGCTCTCCAGAAGCCACGGCCCAGTTTGGTCTGGGAGGAATACACACTGATTTGTATCAACATTCAAATGAGATGTAATGCTCAGCTATCACAATGTAAGACGAACACTGACGGACAGCAAGTGTGACTTTTTTTTAAACAGTTTGGGTTTTAATACAATACAGCTCTAATGAACCCCTTTGTGTAATAGTAAAAGTAAAAGTAGGTGTATTATACTGAATGTAAAGAGAATATCCTGACATCAGCTCACCTGTTCCTCTGCATGGTTTCCCCAGTGTTTCTTGGTGCCCCTCAGAGTCTCCAGTGTGACATTGACAATAGCCCGCTCTGTGATGTACTGGTGTGTGTGTGAGCCCCAGGACAGCGTTAACACTCGAGACCAAAAGTTGGGGAGGAAGCCCATGCAGGGTAAAGCCAGGAAGAGAAGGTAAGCGAGAAAAACCCAGTGCATTTGCTTTCCACTCACTTCCCAAATTCTTCCTCTGCCTGGTGTTGTCATGTCTCAGAGATGGAGTGAGAAGGTAATATCCTACAAGCACAAAAATAAAATCTGTGTGCTGCAATACAAAATACACGGTTGTATCCAATTTGATTGAATTCAATAAAAATGGCCATTAACATGTGCAAACTTTTACATTTGAATGAAATGGCTAAGATTTGGTGAATTATTGATTATTGAAATCTTTTAGATCGTTACAAAATACTGTGTTTTATTATGGTGACAAACAATTGCCATGTTCACATACAGAGAGCGTACTAATTTAGAGTTGAGTCACTGGAAATCTGAAAAATGTAAATTGAACATTGATTCTATTTCAGTATCCACCAACTCCTCACTCCATAGCTTCAGATGCTTCATTATATTCATCAGCTATCTTTGTCTGTTGCCCGTTTCTACCAGTGCTGAGCAGTCACCTTATCCCAGCCCCTTTTTTGTTATTGCTGAACGGTTAAAGTGAAACAGAAACCATGAAGTTGTGGACTGAAAAACCAAAACAATGAGCAAAAATATGCTAAAATGCTCGGTAGAGCTGATGGGATCCTGCAAGGTTAGATGATATTAACCTATGGTTACATCATTACA
This sequence comes from Etheostoma spectabile, assembly GCF_008692095.1. Classification (NCBI taxonomy): domain Eukaryota; kingdom Metazoa; phylum Chordata; class Actinopteri; order Perciformes; family Percidae; genus Etheostoma; species Etheostoma spectabile. Next base: position 9,150,537 of record NC_045735.1, on the reverse strand, counting down.
AGCACCATCTGTCATATTACACATAGTCAATTATGTAACATTACATTACACTACACTTAGCTGGGGCTTTTATCCAAAGCCACTTCCAAAAAGTGCATTCAGCCATCATGAAGGTAACTATGAACAGCAAGAATTACATACAAGAAGTACTTCAAATAAGCCAAACTACAAAGTACCAGTGCAGCATGTAAGTGCGAGTTATTTTAATCCATTGTTTGTATAAAAAACATTGGTAAATGCAGCTTCAATTGTTATGATTTTCCATTTTTAGATTTTATTTTATCTTATTTGATGCTATATTTGTTTTTCAAGCTGTAATTGTTGCACAACACAAGACATGTTGGAAATGTGGTTATCTCAAACATGAAAACACATGCAGCTGAACTGAGCAATCGTTACCAAATGAGTTCTTAAATAAGGAGCCATGCAGAAAGTATTTTATGAATGCTAAATGGATGGATCCATTCATGGATCCAGTTACTATTGTTCAGTGATGTTTTGTTTAAATTTGATCAGTTGGCGTTTGTGCTGGTCATCCATGTGTCTTTTTCTGTCATTTTCT
>NC_045735.1:9147127-9149963 GCF_008692095.1 Etheostoma spectabile | reverse complement strand
ACACACACACACACACACAACCCCCCTAACTTCCTCTCACATTTTTGTCAGCCTTGTCTGTACAGAGTCTACTATTGTTCTTTGTCATCTTTATTCAGATACAATACATGGTTTTTGTTCTCGTAGTCTGTGCTTTCACAAGGGGTAGAAAGAAACAAAGCATGAGGCCTTTACACACCGGCTCCTTCTACCCTGTCAGCCCCCATTCAGCAAAGCAGTTTTAATTGATTGGCGTGGTCTCTTAAATTGAGAGTACAATGACTCCCCTTTTCACTCATTCTGCTTTCTGCAATATCTAAAACTCACACTGACTATTAATAACATTTTAATTGTTTCAGAACTTGTGTACTGTAATTCACTTTAGGTACCTGCTCAATCCCTTGATTTTAGAAAAAATCCCATAGGCTTGAACACACTAGGCTTGTAAGTACAGTAAAATGTATAGAGCTTATGTTCACACCATCTTTATCACAGTGCAATAATGTCAACTTCATGCTGTAGGAAAGTACAAACTATTTTGCACACCCAGACTTACGTGCAAAATCAGTGTATGATGTATTGTTATTTCAATTTAATTAATCAGCAACTACAAACTTTGCTTAAAGATTTGCTTTCTGCGCAAAATAAAAAAAATGTCTCACCTTAGTTCATCATCGTGGACTTCTTTTCTTTATATTTGGTTCAGATGCTACAGCTTTCAGCAGAGATGGTGCAGTCCTGTATGTGCAGAACACCACACATGTATGTGCAAAACACCACACCACTTCATATGATCACGTAGACTATTACCACAACCTGTCAGCGGAGGAAACTGCGGAGTCTCACAGCATTTCTGTTTTTGTAACAAAACTATTATTGAGTCTTCTTGTCTGTCCTTGGGCTCTTGTTTCTTGCCAGCTCCTCAGTAAGAAAAATAACAAGCAAGCTATGAGGAGAAGCACTTTGTTTAACTCGGATAAGAGGCTGGTTGAAGTTGGTGTTAGCGTTTGGGGCACACCATGAGGCAGAAGACATCTCGTCATAGCTCCCCTACAGCCCCGTGCCCCTCCTTGCCCCCCATTATTGCGCGGTGCATTGATTCACCACAATAGGGCTGAATATATTACCAGCCAGGGTGTTCAACTTAGGCCTACCCCAACCCCCCTGTCCTCCATCCATCACTCTCTCTTTTCCTCACAAAACCAAAAAACTGCTTTTAACAACCGTTAACACAACAACCCCTTCCTCTCTCCCTAGTTACACCCATTTCTAACGGCAATGCGAGGAAGGGCATCAGTTGCCAGCCAACGCTAGAGACACTGTTGAACTTCAGTTTGTTGGATTGAACGTTGTAAAAGAAGAAGCAAATGATTGGGGTGTTTTTCAGTTTGGCTTTCTGGTGTTTCAGTTTGGTTCTTGTATTTTGGTATTTTTCTGGTTTCTCTGGTCTTATTAGGTCTATGTGCTTCAAATATTTCATTTTGTTTTAGTTAAGGATTTGAAGAGAAACAAACAACGAAGGTCTGCCAAGTTTTTGTATTCATCTGATGAGCAATTCATTATGTGAAAGTAGATCAGTGGGAGGCTTAGATTAGGTTAGTCTGTGCATGCTTCCTGTTCACCTGCAGTAATACTGTTGCAAGCTGGTTTTGCTGCACACAGATTCTCATGATATAACCCACCACAATGCACGTACAAATGACAAGAGGCCTATTACTCTGATCAGCCAGAGAAGGCATTTCTGGCAGAAATCTCTGTAGAGCTATACTGGGGAAGCTGGTTATTATCTCTGATTTACTTGTCCAACATATTTTTTTCTATATATTTTTAAATTTTAAGTGTGAAATAATGCTTAAGAAACTGTGCCTTAGAATCCGAGTGCTCCCTAGAAGTAATTGCATGCTTCAGATTTCCAGATGAAGACTACCAGATCAGATTGCAAATGCGGACTAAAAATAGTATAACAAAATGAGAAAACAGGGCAGGTGCGTAACCTGTAGGCGTGGCTTTGGATCGACAGCATATAGGCTATCCCCAGGTTATCCCCAACCATAAACCCTTATTTGTGAAATAATTTGGAATTAAGTAGGGTTTTTCAGTTTGTGTCCCATATTCCCTTAAATGTAATTGACATTTGGGGAACTCTAAAGTGAATTAGTGAGTTGCAACTCTGGACTACAAAACAGACTGAAGGTCAAGGACTGTTGAATCTGGTCAGGGTCATGGGAGTGTACAGGTGGAGCAAACCAGGATCAGACACAGAGTAGCTCAGGGCAACAAGATGCAGCATCAATTTACCGCACCGCCCAATTTAATGTTAAGTTAGTTAGTTAGTTAGTTAGTTTAAACTATTCATAGATTTGATCAAAATCATAAACTTATTTGTTTTGCTATTGTAATTGTGACACATGTTTGGTACAAAATGAAGAATGTGGATATGACGCATGCAGTGACGAAGGTATGTTTTGTTTCAGTGGTAAAAAGATTTGACAACCTGTGTGGATTATTTTTCTACAGTCTGATGCTGGAGCTTTTTTAAGAATAAACGTGTTGTCCTTTTCTTAAATATCCTTACCCAGGGAGGCCGTAACAATAGATACTTAATGTAGAAATGGCAGACCATTCATTTCAATGAGACCTTCCTACATACTGTAGACTTTGAATGTTTTCCACAAATCTTTTGCCGTATGCCATTTTTGTTTTTTGGGCGTACTTACATTTTTAAAAAGGTTCCTATACGCACAGTTTTATAAATGAGACCCCGGGTGCCTTTTTGATATATTGTATATTGTACCTAATGAATGACATTGTGACAATTAAAAACTTTTTTTTCTCTGATTTATGGGGTTCTCAGATT
>NC_045735.1:9144579-9147117 GCF_008692095.1 Etheostoma spectabile | reverse complement strand
AAGAATTAGAATTGAAGTGGATGGCATCCATTCTTTCTTTGTCCTAGGGCATCGCGTGTAACTTCATCACAAAAATGTATGGAAATGGAAAATAGTCTGAAAGTATTTGTGTTAAAAACTGTGCTGTCATATTTTCCCATGTAATTCTGCTTCTCCTTTGTTTTCTTTGATCATTGTTCATTCTCAACATTTGTTTTTCTTTGCTTTGGTTAATTAGGTTAAACATGGCGTGTGGGCCACCATTCTGGCTCTGATCTGGCTCCATGGTTTCAAGATGGATGCTCAGGAGGAGTGGAAGCTGAAGGCCATGTCATGGCTCCATGCCCAGAATGGTAATAACCAGAACAATAAGTCATATTCTATTGTTTAAGTGTGTGCTGGTTAAAATCAGAAATTCAGTCTTTTCTGCTGATGACTTGCTTTGTGTGGAAGCTTGAAATGCTCTCTAGGTTGCAGAGTGCAGAAAGACGCCTTGGACTCTGAAGTGCACAGAAGCAGATTTGTCAATATTGCACTTTACTCTTTGCACTATTCTTTAGTACATGTATCTTTACATTTTTTGTTACCCAACTCCAAAGACATGTACCAACACGAAAAAAGGTATTGTACAACGGATTGTCTGTCATTTAGCTGGATCATTTTTTTTTTCTCACTCTTTTACTCTTTTTTTGTGTGGGCATATTAAACTTGTCCTGTTTTTGTTCATCGATAGTAACGCCTCTTCAACTTCTCTCTTTCAATGTATATTTTTTCTAAATAATAATAATAATCGAGTAGCTACATACACACACACACACACACGATACTTTGTCATGAATCAATCTCACAAGAATAGCCTAACTCAGCAGTTACAGCTGTGACGTGTCTCCATTGATAGATAAAAAGGTCTACAGTAGTGAAGTATTTTTGATTTTGATGGCGAAGGCATTCCCCGCCTTTTACCAGACCACAGCAAGTTCACTTTAAACCTATGTAATAGAAAGGGATATGTCAAAAAAACTTTAACTATTCATGTTGCATCGGTTAATGTTTTACAGATAGCAAAAAAAGACAACTATAGACAGTGACTATGACCACACACAGAACTGACTAATTTTAACAGTCTTTTTCAAAAATGCCAACAAACTCCCAAACAGTTGTTATAATAACAACAATAAATATCAAATACGAAAAAGGAAATGCCTCTGCAGAAAACAACTGAAGAAAAAGAGTTGTTTGATACCACTAGGCTACAGTATCTGAAAACCTTGATAATGCTTGAAATGTTGGTCATGTATCGGAACCTGCACCGATCCAATTAGCCCCAAAAATCTACTGTAAAGTAGTTTGTTTTCTTCTTATTCCATTAGGACTGAGTGTCAACTAGATAATACAATAAAGGTGTATGTCATTCATTCATGTGTTTTACAAAAAAGTTTAACGTGGGCCAGGCCATACAACATAATAGTTATCAAATCACATTCATACAAGATAAGTAGCCCTGATACATCTGTTATAAAATAGCAGTATAGGCAATATTTTTTTTCAAGAAAGACATTCAGAGGCAACCGATGGGAGGATATAATAGCCTTTTCTCATCCTAGATTTAAAATGGTGAATTCAGTAATGTTTTTTATAATCACGTTAGGCCTTGTCGGAATGTTTTTATTTTAGTAGACTTGTTGAGTAATGCCAGATGTGATCTGCGCTGAACGGCTCGCACCATGGATGCATAACAATCAGGGAAAGGCTCGCACTCGCACAGTCCAGACTTCCTGTAAAGACAGGCCACGCCCATTCTGATGATATCAGACCGAAAACTCGCCATAACTTTGTACATTGGCTCTGTGAAAATGATCATTATATTTAGGTTTAACTGGATTGCACCACTTTAACTTGTAATGGAGAAAATAATTACCAAACGTTTAGTAGGGAGTACAAGCTCCGGATAAGCTTTTTATTAAAGAAAGCACTAGGCGAGTCTCGTCTCTAACTGCCACGCCCTGATTTGACAGGCCAGAGATGCACGCGAGACTCTGGTCACTCACGCGCACATGAATCCACATTTCAAGCAATTAAACGTAGTGAAAATAAATGTTTTGCTTGTTCAGAATCTGACCCAAAACTTAAAAGCTCTAAACTGATCTGAACTCGTCTGAAACTTCCGGGTTTTTCCTTCTTTATTTGTTTTAAACCTTCCAGATATGTCCAGGTATGACTCTAGGGAAAACATTTACAGCCAAGACAGCACTGCGTGCGTCATATTTGATACTTAATAAATACCTACCTTTAAAGAGAATGATTAATCTATCCAGTAAATTTCCACTTGCAGATATGCGATATACTTTAACGTTAGACGTTAAAACAGGACTGGACAACACTGCACACAGCTGCAGTATGGCTATTTGTTTTCATAGGACGGCGAAAGCATGTAGAATGCTGGCCCGCACTCCTCTCCCTCTGATGGCTAGTACTTGTTGCCTCAACTGGTTGGGGTAGGTAGATTCTAAGGCAAGTGACTGGGATTGGTTAGGCTAAGCCAATCAGAGGCGGGTAAGG
>NC_045735.1:9144404-9144554 GCF_008692095.1 Etheostoma spectabile | reverse complement strand
ATACCTGGACATATCTGGAAGGTTTAAAACAAATAAAGAAGGAAAAACCCGGAAGTTTCAGACGAGTTCAGATCAGTTTAGAGCTTTTAAGTTTTGGGTCAGATTCTGAACAAGCAAAACATTTATTTTCACTACGTTTAATTGCTTGAA
>NC_045735.1:9122423-9144260 GCF_008692095.1 Etheostoma spectabile | reverse complement strand
ACTAAACGTTTGGTAATTATTTTCTCCATTACAAGTTAAAGTGGTGCAATCCAGTTAAACCTAAATATAATGATCATTTTCACAGAGCCAATGTACAAAGTTATGGCGAGTTTTTGGGATCGGTCTGATATCATCAGAATGGGCGTGGCCTGTCTTTACAGGAAGTCTGGACTGTGCATGGTGAATTCAGTAATGTTTTTATAATCACGTTAGCCTTGTCGGAATGTTTTATTTTAGTAGACTTGTTGAGTAATGCCAGATGTGATCTGCGCTGAACGGCTCGCACCATGGATGCATAACAATCAGGGAAAGGCTCGCACTCGCACAGTCCAGACTTCCTGTAAAGACAGGCCACGCCCATTCTGATGATATCAGACCGATCCCAAAAACTCGCCATAACTTTGTACATTGGCTCTGTGAAAATGATCATTATATTTAGTTTAACTGGATTGCACCACTTTAACTTGTAATGGAGAAAAATTACCAAACGTTTAGTAGGGAGTACAAGCTCCGGATAAGCTTTTTATTAAAGAAAGCACTAGGCGGTCTCGTCTTACTGCCACGCCTGATTTGACAGGCCAGAGATGCACGCGAACTCTGGTCACTCACGCGCACATGAATCCACATTTCAAGCAATTAAACGTAGTGAAAATAAATGTTTTGCTTGTTCAGAATCGACCCAAAACTTAAAAGCTCTAAACTGATCTGAACTCGCTCGAAACTTCCGGGTTTTTCCTTCTTATTTGTTTTAAACCTTCCAGATATGTCCGGTATGACTCTAGGGAAACATTTACAGCCAAGACAGCACTGCGTGCGTCATATTTGATACTTAATAAATACCTACCTTTAAAGAGAATGATTAATCTATCCAGTAAATTTCCACTTGCAGATATGCGATATACTTTAACGTTAGACGTTAAAACAGGACTGGACAACACTGCACACAGCTGCAGTATGGCTATTTTGTTTTCATAGGACGGCGAAAGCATGTAGAATGCTTGGCCCGCACTCCTCTCCCTCTGATTGGCTAGTACTTGTTGCCTCAACTGGTTGGGGTAGGTAGATTCTAAGGCAAGATGACTGGGATTGGTTAGGCTAAGCCAATCAGAGGCGGAGTAAGGCGGGGAATGCCTTCGCCATCAAAATCAAAAATACTTCACTACTGTAGACCTTTTTATCTATCAATGGAGACACGTCACAGCTGTAACTGCTGAGTTAGGCTATTCTTGTGAGATTGATTATGACAAAGTATCGTTCTGTGTGGTGTGTGTGTATGTAGCTACTCGATTATTATTATTATTTAGAAAAATATACATTGAAAGAGAGAAGTTGAAGAGGCGTTACTATCGATGAACAAAAACAGGACAAGTTTAATATGCCCACACAACAAAAAAGAGTAAAAGAGTGAGAAAAAAAAAATGATCCAGCTAAATGACAGACAATCCGTTGTACAATACTTTTTTGTGTTGGTACATGTCTTTGGAGTTGGGTAACAAAAAATGTAAAGATACATGTACTAAAGATGTGCAAAGAGTAAAGTAATATTGACAAATCTGCTTCTGTGCACTTCAGAGTCCAAGGCGTCTTTCTGCACTCTGCAACCTAGAGAGCATTTCAAGCTTCCACACAAAGAAGTCATCAGCAGAAAAGACTGAATTTCTGATTTTAACCAGCACACAATTAAACAATAGAATATGACTTATTGTTCTGGTATTACCATTCTGGGCATGGAGCATGAATGGCCTTCAGCTTCCACTCCTCCTGAGCATCCATCTGAAACCATGGAGCCAGATCAGAGCAGAATGGTGGCCACAGCATGTTTAACCTAATTAACCAAGCAAAGAAAAACAATGTTGAGAATGAACAATGATCAAAGAAAAAACAAAGGAGAAGCAGAATTACAGGGAAAATATGACAGCACAGTTTTTAACACAAATACTTTCAGACTATTTCCATTTCCATACATTTTGTGATGAAGTTACACGCGATGCCCTAGGACAAAAGAAGAATGGATGCCATCCACTTCAATTCTAATTTTCATTTCTCAAATCTGAGAACCCCATAAATCAGAGAAAAAAAAGTTTTTAATTGTCACAATGTATTCTTAGGTACAATATACAATATATCAAAAAGGCACGGGGTCTCATTTATAAAACTGTGCGTATAGGAACCTTTAAAAATGTAAGTACGCCCAAAAACAAAAATGGCATACGGCAAAAGATTTGTGGAAAACATTCAAAGTCTACGTATGTAGGAAGGTCTCATTGAAATGAATGGTCTGCCATTTACATTAAGTATCTATTTACGGCCTCCCTGGGTAAGGATATTTAAGAAAAGGACAACACGTTTATTCTTAAAAAAGCTCCAGCATCAGACTGTAGAAAAATAATCCACACAGGTTGTCAAATCTTTTACCACTGAAACAACATACCTTCGTCATGCATGCGTCATATCACATTCTTCATTTTGTACCAACATGTGTCACAATTACAATAGCAAAACAAATAAGTTATGATTTGATCAAATCTATGATAAGTTTAAACTAACTAACTAACTAACTAACTTAACATTAAATTGGGCGGTGCGGTAAATTGATGCTGCATCTTGTTGCCCTGAGCTACTTGTGTCTGATCCTGGTTTGCTCCACCTGTACACTCCCATGACCCTGACCAGATTCAACAGTCCTTGACCTCAGTCTGTTTGTAGTCCAGAGTTGCAACTCACTAATTCACTTTAGAGTTCCCAAATGTCAATTACATTAAGGGAATATGGGACACAAACTGAAAAACCCTATTAATTCAAATATTTCACAAATAGGGTTTATGGTTGGGGATAACCTGGGGATAGCCTATATGCTGTCGATCCAAAGCCCACGCCTACAGGTTACGCACTGCCTGTTTTCTCATTTTGTTATACTATTTTTAGTCCGCATTTGCAATCTGATCTGGTAGTCTTCATCTGGAAATCTGAAGCATGCATTACTTCTAGGGAGCACTCGGATTCTAAGGCACAGTGTCTTAAGCATTATTTCACACTTAAAATTTTAAATATATAGAAAAAATAGTTGGCAAGTAATCAGAGATAATAACCAGCTTCCCCGTATAGCTCTACAGAGATTTCTGCCAGAAAATGCCTTCTCTGGCTGATCAGAGTAATAGGCCTCTTGTCATTTGTAGTGCATTGTGGTGGGTTATATCATGAGAATCTGTGTGCAGCAAAACCGCTTGCAACAGTATACTGCAGGGAACAGGAAGCATGCACAGACTAACCTAATCTAAGCCTCCCATGATTACTTTCACATAAGAATTGCTATCAGATGAATACAAAAACTTGGCAGACCTTCGTTGTTGTTTCTCTTCAAATCCTTAACTAAAACAAAATGAAATATTTGAAGCACATAGACCTAATAAGACCAGAGAAACCAGAAAAATACCAAAATACAAGAACCAAACTGAAACACCAGAAAGCCAAACTGAAAAACACCCCAATCATTTGCTTCTTCTTTTACAACGTTCAATCCAACAAAATGAAGTTCAACAGTGTCTCTAGCGTTGGCTGGCAACTGATGCCCTTCCTCGCATTGCCGTTAGAAATGGGTGTAACTAGGAGAGAGGAAGGGTTGGTTGTTAACGGTGTTAAAAGCAGTTTTTTGGTTTTGTGAGGAAAAAGAGAGTGATGGATGGAGGACAGGGGGTGGGGTAGGCCTAAGTGAACACCCTGGCTGGTAATATATTCAGCCCTATTGTGGTGAATCAATGCACCGCGCAATAATGGGGGGCAAGGAGGGGCACGGGGCTGTAGGGGAGCTATGACGAGATGTCTTCTGTCATGGTGTGCCCCAACGCTAACACCAACTTCAACCAGCCTCTTCTCGAGTTAAACAAAGTGCTTCTCCTCATAGCTTGCTTGTTTTTTCTTACTGAGGAGCTGGCAAGAAACAAGAGCCCGGACAGACAAGAGACTCAATAATAGTTTGTTACAAAAACAGAAATGCTGTGAGACTCCGCAGTTTCCTCGCTGACAGGTTGTGGTAATAGTCTACGTGATATATGAAGTGGTGTGGTGTTTTGCACATACATGTGTGGTGTCTGCACATACAGGACGCACCATCTCTGCTGAAAGCTGTAGCATCTGAACCAAATATAAAGAAAAGAAGTCCACGATGATGAACTAAGGTGAGACATTTTTTTATTTTGCGCAGAAAGCAAATCTTTAAGCAAAGTTTGTAGTGCTGATTAATTAAATTGAAATAACAATACATCATACACTGATTTTGCAGTAAGTCTGGTGTGCAAAATAGTTTGTACTTCCTACAGCATGAAGTTGACATTATTGCACTGTGATAAAGATGGTGAAATAAGCTCTATACATTTACTGTACTTACAAGTAGTGTGTTCAAGCCTATGGGTTTTTCTAAATCAAGGGATTGAGCAGGTACCTAAAGTGAATTACAGTACACAAGTTCGAAACAATTAAATGTTATTAATAGTCAGTGTGAGTTTTAGATATTGCAGAAAGCAGAATGAGTGAAAAGGGGAGTCATTGTACTCTCAATTAAGAGACCACGCCAATCAATTAAACTGCTTTGCTGAATGGGGGCTGACAGGGTAGAGAGCGGTGTGTAAAGGCCTCATGCTTTGTTTCTTTCTACCCCTGTGAAAGCACAGACTACGAGAACAAAAACCATGTATTGTATCTGAATAAAGATGACAAAGAACAATAGTAGACTCTGTACAGACAAGGTGACAAAAATGTGAGAGGAAGTTAGGGGGGTTGGTGTTGTGTGTGTGTGTGGGGGTGTGGTGTGTAGTGTGGAGGCAAATGACAGAGACATGACAGCACAACGAACTGATCAAATTTAAACAAAACATCATGAACAATAGTAACTGGATCCATGAATGGATCCATCCATTTAGCATTCATAAAATACTTTCTGCATGGCTCCTTATTTAAGAACTCATTTGGTAACGATTGCTCAGTTCAGCTGCATGTGTTTTCATGTTTGAGATAACCCACATTTCCAACATGTCTTGTGTGTGCACAATTACAGCTTGAAAAACAAATATAGCATAAAAAAAGATAAATAAATCTAAAATGGAAAATCATAACAATTGAAGCTGCATTTACCAATGTTTTTTATACAAACAATGGATTAAAAAACTCGCACTTACATGCTGCACTGGTACTTTGTAGTTTGGCTTATTGAAGACTTCTTGTAGTAATTCTTGCTGTTCATAGTTACCTTCATGATGGCTGAATGCACTTTTGGAAGTGGCTTTGGAGAAAAGCCCAGCTAAGTGTAGTGTAATGTAAGTTACATAATGACTATGTGTATATAGACAGATGGTGCTTGTAATGATGTAACCATAGGTTAATATCATCTAACCTTGCGGATCCATCAGCTCTACCGAGCATTTTAGCATTTTTTGCTCATTGTTTTGGTTTTTCAGTCCACAACTTCATGGTTTCTGTTTCACTTTAACGTTCAGCAATAACAAAAAAGGGGCTGGGATAAGGTGACTGTCAGCACTGGTAGAAACGGGCAACAGACAAAGTAGCTGATGAAATAATGAAGCATCTGAAGCTATGGAGTGAGGAGTTGGTGGATACTGAAATAGAATCAATGTTCAATTTACATTTTTCAGTTCCAGTGACTCAACTCTAAATTAGTACGCTCTCTGTAGTGAACATGGCAATTGTTTGTCACCATAATAAAACACAGTATTTTGTACGACTAAAGATTTCAATAATCATAATTCACCAAATCTTAGCCATTTCATTAAAGTAAAAGTTTGCACATGTTAATGGCCATTTTATTGAATTCAATCAAATTGGATACAACCGTGTATTTTGTATTGCAGCACACAGATTTTATTTTTGTGCTTGTAGGATATTACCTTCTCACTCCATCTCTGAGACAGACAACACCAGGCAGAGGAAGAATTTGGGAAGTGAGTGGAAAGCAAAGCACTGGGTTTTTCTCGCTTACCTTCTCTTCTGGCTTTACCCTGCATGGGCTTCCTCCCCAACTTTTGGTCTCGAGTGTTAACGCTGTCTGGGGCTCACACACACCCGTACATCACAGAGCGGGCTATTGTCAATGTCACACTGGAGACTCGGAGGGGCCCAAGAAACACTGGGGAAACCATGCAGAGGAACAGGTGAGCGATGTCAGGATTTCTCTTTACATTCAGTATAATACACCTACTTTTACTTTTACTATTACACAAAGGGGTTCATTAGAGCTGTATTGTATTAAAACCCCATGTTAAAAAAAAGTCACACTTGTGTCGTCCAGTGTTCGTCTTACATTGTGATAGCTGAGCATTACATCTCATTTGAATGTTGATACAAATCAGTGTGTATTCCTCCCAGACCAAACTGGGCCGTGGCTTCTGGAGAGCTGGGAGAGGTGGTGAAGTCCAATGCGGCTATGGACTTCCTGAGCTCCACCAGGTCCAACCCAGTGTACCACTTTGATTCAGATCATGTGGACAGCGCCATGGGGATGTTACGGCAGCTCTGGACTCAGACTCTGCTCTCAGTACGGGCCAAAGAGTACCAAAGGTGCTCGTCACAGCTTGGGCCAGCTATTTCACTCCCTGCAGGTAAACAGCAGCACTGTTAGGAAGTTCATACATGGAAGTTTATACCATGCTTCTAGTTGTTGGCCTTTGTGGGGACCACAAAGGATATTATTGGCAATAAACCAACCTCAAGGGACACCAGTGTGATGTCAACTTGAGGCTCAAATTAGGAAGCATTTAAAAGGAGCCATCTTAAACTGTGTCACACGTCAGAACACTTTAGCCCACCATATTTTTTTTATTGGCCATGGTTATAAAGGCTGCATTACTTCTTAATTATACTGTTTTACAATTTAAGAACAATTGTTTTAACGCAATCATAAACACCATATAAACGAAGTGGTTTTAAATGCAGAGGAAAACAGTTTGTAACATGCAGTTACGATGTTACACTGTATGTTTTGAAATGTTAACACTTTTCTTGACAATATTGTTAAAGATAAGTGCGACAGGATCAAAACAACGAGTGAGGATTTTGAAAATGTGGCTTTTTCTCATTCACGTTTGTATGGATAATAATTGTATGTAATTTATGTTGCAATGGCTGAGATGTTGCAATGAAAATTCAATCAGTGTGTGCTGGCAAAAATGTAATGCTGTCTTTCAAATGTCTGTTATGCCAGGACTTCTATAGCCACAGCAACTGGGTGGAGATGGGCCAGCGCTTCATTTACCTCCACCGCTGCACCCAGAGGAGCCTGCCATCCCTGTTGCTGGAGGTATTCTCAATTCTTTGCGTACTACTAGCATATTAAAAAGTTTCATCACATAAAAAAGGGATCCCAGGGCTTCAGGAGAGATTCAGTATCATGGGTTAATGACCATTTAGGAGAAATTATGATGGTATATTTAGGATATCTATTAGAAATAAGTTACGAAGGGTTTCTACACGTTTCATGTGATTGCATATCTGCTTGTGTACTTTTATTAATATTGTTGTAGAGGTGATTGTCCAGACAACTGTTCATAAAGGGAGCAGAGGAGCTTTTCACAACAAGTACCACATTTGGAGTCATGTGCTTTTGGCAGTTTTTTTCTTATGCTTCTTGACTTTTTACTGTGGTGCAAGCCAGGCATTGTATCTGTTGCAGTATATTATGATTATCAACATTAACACAGATGATGGCCTCATCTGTGGTGTTGTGCCTCTGGATGCTTGTTATTAATTAGAGCAATGGCTTTGTCCTACATTTTTACACAAGCGAGGGCAGGCTGACGTCAAGCATAAGATTAGAGGTCAGTGGAAGGGCAGAACAGGCAGCAATCTCAATGGTTCTACAACCCAACTTTAACAATGTAGATATTGGCTTCTAATCAATGGAAACAATGCTATATAAATACAGTGGGTGTAAATGACCGGTGAAAACAGGTATGCAAGGCAGGTGGCTTATAGAGGGTGGAGAACACTGAAAGCAACTAGTGGAAAAACTCTTGTAGCCTAATCTGTGATGTGGCATACAGTTATACTTAATAAGCAATAAGCTTCAAAAGTTTAGACTCAAATCCTTTTGACAACAACTCAAATAAAAGAGTTAGAGCTGCTAGAATACAGTATTGCTTAGGTAGTAGTCACACAGAAAGAATCATTGCCAATTTTCAAATCATAAAATTATCTCAGCCATTTTTTAAGCAAAAGCGACACATTCTCCAGCTTCTGAAATGTGACAATATCTGAATGCCATGGTCATTTTACTAAACAATTAATTGAGTAATCAAGAAAAGAATCAGCAGATTAAGGGGAGTAGTAGAGGATCAGTATCATGGGTTATTGACCATTTAGGAGAATATTATGATGGTATTTTTTAGGATATTTGGCAACATAAGTGACTAAGGGTTTCTACACGTTCATGTGATGCATATCTGCTTGTGTACTGTTATAATATTGTTGTAGAGGTGAATTGTCCTCAGACAAACTGTTCCATAAAGGGAGCAGAGGGGCTTTCCCCAACGTACCACATTTGGAGTCATATGTTTCGTACAGTTTCTTTCTCTTATATGCTTCTTGACTTTTTACTGTGGTGTAAGCCAGGCATTTGAATCTGTTGCAGTAATCATGATTTCAACATCAACACAGATGATGGCTCATCTTTGGTTTGTTGTGCTGGATGCTTGTTATTAATTAGAGCAATGGCTTTGTCCTACATTTTTTACACAGGCGAGGCAGGCTGACGTCAAGCTATAAGATTAGAGGTCAGTGGAAGGGCAGAACGGCAGCAATCTCACTGGTTCTACAACACACACTTAACAATGTAGATATTCTGGCTTCTAATCAATGGAAACTATGACTATATAAATACAGTGGGTGTAAATGACCGGTGAAAAAAGGTATGCAAGACAGTGGCTATAGAGGGTGGAGAACAACTGAAAGCAACTAGTGGAAAAACACTTGTAGCCTAATCTGTAATGTGGCTATACAGTATATCCTAGTAAGCAATATGCTTCAAGTTTATGACTCAAATCCTTTGCACACAGTCAAATAAAAGAGTTAGAGCTGCTAGAGTTACAGTATTTGCTTAGGTAGTAGTCACTACAGAAAATGAATCATACAATTTTCATTAATCATTAATGTCTCAGCCGTTTTTAACCAAAAGTGCACACATCCAGCTATTGATTGTGCAATATACTGTACTAAACTAATTGATAATCAAGACAAAAATCAGCAGATCATTGATAATGAAAATTAAAATAATGTTAGATGCAGCCCAATTCTAGCAGTTCCCTAGAGGCAAGTGAGAGAAAAGAATTCTGGTGATTCAATTTTCTGAGTCGGTTCCAAACTGTTTTCTCTCCGGTGCTTACTATTAAGAACAGGTGGGATTTTTTTTTTTGCCCAGATAATTTTCTAAATTCTTTAAAAGATGTCATCTGTGGAAGGAAAACATGTGTGTGATGATTTCAAAACTTTCATTATTGAGGAATTTGAGTCAGGTGCAGCAGAAAGGAGAAAGTCCTGATTAAAATGTTTAAATCATCACAAACACCACTGTAACCCATCACACCTCGCCCTTGACTATACTGATTTCCACATCATCCTTTCATTACCTGAAGAGTGATTAGAAGTCAATCTCATGAATCCTTTCTAACCACATTTTATTTCAGCCCTCTCAGGCTAAAAATGTTCCAGATTTGAACTTGATGTGTAGAAAATGCCTTTAATCCCCAAACCAAACAAAGACAACAGCAAAGTATTTATGTTCCACTGCAGTAAGGATTTGGAGCTTTATTGGGCCTCACAAACAATACTCGACTCACCCCTCTTCCTTTCTGTCCACAGCAGACACTCCTACCTGGATGGAGTGCTCAGTGCCACCGTCGAAACAACCTCTGCCAAGAATGACAACGACAGCAAGACACCAGTTGTAACTACTGGCTACTTCGGCAATTCTCCTCCAAAACCTAGGTATGTCCGAGAAGAATTCCGCCCCAACAGTTCCAGCTGCCAAAAACGGAATAAGTGAATGAATAAACGTTTTCCATGAATGCTTTAATGTTTTTATGCTTTTCAAACTCACTCTATAAAGAATAAAATACACTGATGTTCTTTTTCAGGAAATGTGTCATGGAGGTATTTTGGACAGTAGTCGCTATAAAGGGGCTAAAGGGGGCCTCAACAGGACAGCACCTCCACCTCTCTTCTCCTCACCATTATCTCCATGTGGAAGCTGCTAATTTGGCGACTGAAGCCCCCTGAGGGTACTGAGAGACCTCAGAGACACTGTGGGCCATAAAACCTTTTCAGGTAGGTTTGACAACTGTTTAAAGGCAATCGTTTTCCCCAATGAGCTCACCTTAATTGTTTAATTTGTTGTATTCACCCTGGAGTGGTTCAGTTAAGCAACATAACATATATTTTACGATTTTCAGCTGTTGAGTGTGTGAAATATGTAATTATCTCCTTCTAAATGTCCTTTGACAGGCTCTTCAGTGTGAAGCAGGTCCCTGCATTGGGTTTGTCATGGACACTACAGGCAGCATGTTTGAGGAGATCACTGCGGCTCCTACAGGGCCCACTCCATCATCCAGAGCCGAGCGGCAGACGCGGCAGCCTGGCACCTTTCTACTTGTGCCCTTCCATGACCCGTGATGGTTAACACTGCCGTAAAGACAAGACAAACTTCATCTAAATTTCAGCAAATGTTACCAAAAAGTGTATTTCCAAAATGTGAACTATTCCGGGGCGCCTTGGTAGCTCACTTTGTTGCACCCCAGTACCGAGCCTCAGTCCTTACCACAGTGGCCAGGGTTCAAATTCAAACCTGCGGCCCTTGCCCATCGTCACTCGCGTCTCCCACTTTGTCTACTGCTGTCCTATCAATTAAAAAAGCGCCCAAAAGGATCAAATATGGAACTATTTCTTAAAAAGTGTGTAGGCCTCTCAATTTGTCTTAGCAATAAAATTAAGCATCAACTCTTCACTCTACACTTCAATAGTTCAATGTAATGGTTCGATTCTTATAATCTCCTGTTATTCTGCTTAAGAGCTATCTATCATTTCAATTTTCTGTACTCTGCAGAGGTAGGACCAGTGTACGAGACCGATGACCCAACCAGTTTATGCAGCAATGGAGAACTGATGGCGCTGGGAGGAGGAGATGAACCAGAGATGTGCCTCTCTGCTGTTCAGGACATTTAGATGTTCCTTCTTGTGAACACATGTACGATAAGAAAATTAAGCACACATGGCAGCTAATTTCCTATCTGGTTTTTAGCTGGCGCACTCTCACAGTCCACCCATCAGAGATCTTTGTATTCACTGATGCTCCCCTAAAGATGCCCATTTGTTTGTGTGGTGAAGGCCTTACACTTGAGAACAGAAGCAAGGTGAGGCTGATTATTTTAGATAATCCCTCTCTAATAAAGATACAATATTTCTGTGTGTTCACACATGCAGTTGGAATTTATGGGGACATTTTCTGATTTTCAGCGTAAAGCCCACATTTAAATACGCAAAATGTTTCTTGTAATGACAATTGAAATAATCATGATTGTGCAAATTATTTCTTAATTAAGAAGAAGTTAACTACATTTTGCAGATACTAATTACATACTTGATTAATGAGCGCACTCTTTGTCTTACATAGTGTGCCTTTATTATGGACTGAACTGCAACAGCAAAAGAACTGCAATGAAACCTATATATGAGCTCAAACATTGGTGACGTTATCGGCTGATTTTCCCACAGGTGACTTTTCCCTAACTGAAGACCCCAACTACATCAGAGGCAAAAGGAAGAAGAGGAGTAGGGGAATAGGAGAAGGAGTGAACCTTTGTCCCCTGATCGTTTCTCTCTCTACGCTTCCCTGTCCTCCCTGTCAGGAGGAATGACAATATTCACCACACACTTGCATCCGTGGGGTCTCTACGGTAGTGGAGGATAATACAGCAGCTAAAAGGTACAGCAGCAAGATCCTTTGTATTGTGGTCAGTAAGATGTTAATGCTTTAGTGCGTAACTTTTTTATATTATGAATGCCGTTACATTCAGCCATTGCCAAATGAGTTGCTTCAAAGCTAATTAAGATCTGCTCACAAAACTCTCTCTGTATTCTCAGTAGGGCTATGTTCGAAAACAAGATTTCCGCGACAGAAATGAGTGAAGATAAGGAACCATGCTGGCCGTGCTGACCATCACTGACAGTATATGTTCATACCGTCTCCTGTTGGGACAATCTTCTGTCTCCGCTGACCATCACCTGTTTTGGCAACAAAAGAAAACAAACACTGAGCTGAAAAACACTAAATGCTCTAATGCATTATTCATTATCTGTGTTGCCTCTGCCAAAGAACCTTTTTACAAGTTGCATTTTGTGAACCATTTTAATTATAGAAATACTGATTACAGGCACTAACTATACCAAGCATCTTTCTTCCTTCCTCCCCAGGTGACCTCTCATCGTGGAAAGTGACCAAGAGCTGATGTCCTCCATTTCTTCAGAGTTGACAGCTCAGTAAAAACATCACACTGCATGTCACTGGCATCCTGACAGAGTTTACCTTCCAGCCATCAGTAGCACAAACTATTGACGGGTTATTGAAGCATTAGTTGTTGTTTTTTTACGCAATTAATACTTGCTCTTACAGTACTACAGTACCATTATTCTCTTTGCACTTGATAAAAGAAACTAATCCCAAGTGTTAATCTTCCTCTCTGTTAGAACAAGCCAGTCTCTGCTGAGCGAGGAGGGCTCTCGGCAAAATGGAGCGCTTTAAGGTCTGTACCGCGTCAGCCTGCTCTCTCCTATACAGCCAGGCCAGTGGAAACTCCAAGCCAAGAAGATGGACACCTCACATTCAATGTGATAGGTAAAGAAAAAGAATATGTAATACACATTAGTTCTTATTTACCTACACTTAAACTGAGAAAAGAGCAACTGTTTGTCTTTGATCTGACCCCCAGGTGACAGCAGTGTAGATTTCCTATATTACTTTGCAACAGTTAAAAATGAGACACCCAGGTCTGGCCAGGTGAGGGTAGTCCAGTAGCAGGTAAGAGATTGTGATTTCTTTCCTGATTAATTTATCAGTGACGCGTACAGTACTGTAGGTCTTACAACCAGGAATGTGCCTGCCATTAGCAAAACTGCATTGTTCCTTATTTGATTTCCCAGTGTTCCGTCTTTCTGGTGCTGGCTGTGGCAGGCCTGGATCCAGATGAGGAGGTATCTTTCAGTCATGTGACACTGGGAGGATGATAGGGAGCGCTCCAGCAAGTTACGCTGAACTCGTCCTCCTTTTCATCATCCTCTGTAGTAGAGGTGGTTGGATGGGTGGAGGTTGTTCCAGGTCCCCTTTTGTGTTCGACTAACAGGCCAAGACAGCCAAGGAACAAAGATGGAGAGGGTTTCCTCTGAGATGGTTCAGTCCACTTACGTTCGATACAGGTATAATGAAACAAGACAGGGCTGCGTCTTTTAGTCATTGTTTTGACTTAATGGCCCAGCTCAACTGTTCCGTTTAGCCATCTCAGATGCAACAGGCAGCTGTTTTAACAAAAAAGCTGTTATAAACACCAGAGCCACTCCCTGCACAGCAGCAAACAGAGATAGAAAGGTTAGCGACTAAAGATGAAGATACAGTCAAAGATCAGTTTGAAGCTAAATAGCCAGATAATTTCCTCAGGTGATAGTGGAGATTCATGTATGCACTTCTGTACCATAACACTGTATGCTGGTGTTATGTTTACAGCTTGCTCTGCTGCCGCTAAGTGGACAAAACTCAATTATAGCACACTATAAAAGCCAAATTGGTTGTGCTCCTTTTCAGTTTAGTTAAAATAACTAAATTTCAAAGATGTCAATATATGGCTTTTCCTTTACCATCTTTCCACACAACTTTTTCTGAGTATCTAAATTTCACTGTGTACCTCAATTGTTGTTGTGACAACATGCATAGTTTGGGTCTCTCTATCTTTCAGTGTTGTCGGCCCCTCACCTGGTCCCTGGTACAGCACAATGGTGGACTTTGACATCCTGAACCATGGCCCTGCGAGTCTTGAGTCTGCTGCCGATGATGACTGTGGATATCTTCATAAGAGAGGACCTCAAGGTAGAGCAAAACATTTAAAATATTAAAGTATTAATTTAATATAAGAAATACAATTTTGTACCTTTTGAGGACTGTTGTAGTGAGTATATAATTTGACTAAGGGAAAATGTCTGTCTCTCAGGTTCCACGTTGCCAAACAAGGGTCTTTCCGCGGTCAGGGGACTTCCTCACTCCTGCCACAGCTCAGTCAGGAGCCACTGTCCACGCTACACTCACGGTGCATGCTCTTGACTCTCCAGACTCAAATTACGCAGTGCTACTTGACTGTGGTTCCTCGGGAGCACTTGACTAAAACAATGATACGATATTGCAGCATATAAGTCCAATGGATGTTTTTGTACGTACAGATCATTAATCATCTTAAACTATCTTCATGAATTTTCTATGTACAATGACATCACTTCTTCTTTCTCTTGTAGGACCTGACACGCCCCACCGTCCTGCTCCCAGTGCGAGTACGGTCTACCTGCCTTCCATTTGAACAAGTCTAAACTGGGCATATCGCTAGTGTGTAGACAGGGGGCGCTCTGGGCTCGTGCCCTCCAGTTACAGAAGGGTGAAGGATTCTGACTTTATTCCACAGCCCCCCACCACCAGAAGAAGCCTGGAGAGGCCCAGCCCGACCCAGATCAACATCACCACCGCCACAAAGCCAGATTAGGGAACCACCTTTGGATACTGAATGGTCACTGAGCTCATCTCAGCCATGGGGGGGAGTACACGTCCAGCTGCTGCTCTGTTATGCTGAGTTTCTGGTTGGGAACCAGCTGGAAACATGAAGCGCTGCATCTACCATCTGGCAGCAGAGGGCAGCGAGAAACCAACAGAGCTAGACAGATTACACCAGAGCGTTTTTTCCCTGGTGTTGGTTTGCTGTGGTCTTCTCTGCTTTAGGTCGATGTAATTACAAATGTTTTGCAGGGCAAACTAACTACGTGTTGATCACGGGATTCCAGATTAAAAAAAAAATACTAAACTCTTTCCTTTTGAATGCAGAGACAAATAAATCGAAAAAAAAATATAGTTCAAATAATTTTCCTGCCAAGGAACGAATTTCCTCTTTCTTTAATGCTGATTTTATGTTAGCAACTGTGATTTTAAAGATGAGCACTGAATAGAATGAGCTTTTTGTGCATTATTACTGTCACTATACTTCAATTATTTGAAGATGCAACTCATGGGGCCTATAACCATTGATGTCCACAGAATATGTTACTGCTATAGATGGAACACTTGTTCAGTAAGGAAATAAACAAGTATAAAAGCTGTGTTACTGTACACTTTTTGTTAAAGTAACTAATTTTTCTACTATCTTGGCCAGGTCTCAAGGAGATACACTGGTTAAGTAAAGCTTAAATAAAAAAATAAAAAAACTTTGGAAATTCTTTCATAAAACAAGATTAACAACCAACAGATTTGCACAGTGTGACTGTTACAGTTACACACATCAAGACATATATTAGGTCACAAGAAAAGTGAAATACAAACTTAATAAAAAAAGACTTTTTTTCTTATCATACAGCGGATATAATACCTGCAGTCAATTATAGACTGGATGTGAATAAAAATGAAGCAGTGTGAACGGATACAGCACAATAAATAAAACGATGATGAGATATGAAAATCTGAAAATTAAACTATTTGAAATGCAAAAAGTGGTTAACATCACAGTGAGAAGAACAACTTATCCGAGCTCACAGACTTGTTACTCTGATGGTCATATTTGAAGTCAGATAAAATATTAGGCACCCAAGTCTTTGTCAATTCTGCCAGTTCTGTAAAGTCACTTTAAAGCTAAAAACTGCAGTCACTTTAAATGACTTGGACAACTTCTACAAAGGTTTACATGTCAGGAGATAATTCCACTTCCATGGACTAATAACTGGTCAGGCAGGTGCTCATTACATGAGACAGAATCAGTAGACTAGTGGATATAAAGGCAAAGAAGACCTAGACATACAGTTGGTTCAGACACAATTTGGCTGAGACTAAGATTTGGGATGGTTGAATAAAAAGATGTTACAAAAGAAGGTGCTTCAAAGGTGGAGGAGAGAGGACACTGGGGCAGTAAGGTGGAGTTTCTCTTGGCTGTGGAGGAATGTTGTTGGCCTGGAACGTGTGGAGGTTTCCTCCCTCTGCTACAAAAATGGAGGGGGTAAGCAAATACAAAGTCCTACTTGTTAACAAATCTGAGTAATGTAGTTATGTTGTTATATTTGAAATACGGTGCATTCCTGGTGCCGATCTGATTTGTGGTAACATGTGGGTACCCCTGTTCCTGCTGGAGCGACCTTAGGCCATACACCAGCCGCGGGGGGATCACCTGCTGGAGGAGCTATGCCCACTGGCAGAAGGTACGCAGTTTAGGAATTTATTGTACTTGAGACTATGTGTAGCAGTAGCTTAAATCTGGCTACTCTACCTTGGGGAAAGTTTCTTTTTACAGTTAAGGTAGTTCAGTGTTCATTGAGGCAGTTACCACATTACCCCCTCCTAAATGATGGAGCAAAAGAGCCAAGGCCTCCATATCCGAGCTCTTGTCCGACATCAGTCACACAGGCACAAATTGACACTAAAAAATGCATGGTCTCTGTGACCCTTATTCCAAGGGGAACAATAAAAAATTCATCATAAATGAATGTATTATATAAAAACATGCACACCGCCCTTGAATGTTTCAGTATGTTGCAGTATGTTATTTTAAAGTGAAAAAAAAAGTCTGTTTATAGGACTGCATATGAGAAAAACGGAAAAAAGGTTATCGAAGGATTTGTAATGTGTATGAAAATATTAGCTACAACCTGCAGGTAGCATGTTAACTCCAATGAATTTCATACTAGAGAGTCACACTTGTCTCCTGGTTTTTTTTGTCATTTCCGTTGTAATTGACTAAAAATTAATGAATGTGAAGTGTTTTATTTTTTTACGTGCTTTTTAATCTTTTTACTTTTTTACGTAGGCCTATATTTATGTTGAGGGAAAAGTAGTCTTTCAGAGTGAGTAAGCAGTTCTTTCATTCAATTGGTCAGCCTGACCCTTTGGTATATGGATAATGAATAAGGTTTTTGTAGTTTGTCTATAACCCAAATGTGGCCCGCAGGTATTGGCATGGTGGCAGCTGATCTGTCTACCGAGCTGTATGACCTACATCATTATTCTGGCCTGGGTTTGTCTATCTGGTGTTCCTTCAGCTCAGCTTCCCTGGGCCAGCTGCAACAATTACTGGAACACAGGTAAAATGGAAAACTGTACATGTCATAAGGTGGACAAACAAAATACTAACATCTGCATACATGTGATGTTATAATGTCAAGTATCAACTTGCAGTGAATTTATGCAATTAAATGTTGTTTTCTATTCCAAACTATTTAAAAAACAAATGGTCAAAAGAAATCCACAAAGGCAGAGGTGTCCTGACTTTACCCCCTAATATGGGTCAAGTTTTGAGGCACACTGGATACCTACATTTCTATATACTTTCATTAGACCCTCCTGCCTGGTATATCCCACAATTTAAACTCCACCACAATACCTTGTAATGCAGGCTTTTTGTGAAACATTTGAAGTCTAGTCCAAGCAGAATCATTTCTCTTTCACTTTGGAAACCACCTTAGTCTCGCATTGCCAGAGTTTCTCCACAGTCCTGTGGCCCTTTAGAGCCACAGAGACATAATGTTTGCGATCTAAGTTTAATTTTTCCACTATCTTTCAGATGACGCATAGACTTTTCAACACAAAACAAAACTTTGAATGGACAAACAGACGAACAACCTCTGCTGCCACCGAGTTCTGGGGGTATGTCGATGTGGATGAACTAACAAAGATTCTTTAATATGCCAATTGAGTCTAATGAGTCCAATAAAACATTGTGTCATCTTTTTCTCTCAGACGACGAGTGCTGGGTATTTCAGGGGGGATTGAGGAAATAGGCAGCATCAGGTGGGAGGTTCGTTGTGGTTCATTGCAATGTGGATCATCTGCTACTTTGTATCTGGAAAGGGGTCAGGTCTACAGGAAAGGTATTTATGTAGCCTAATACTATGGTAAAGTGCAAAGTATATTTCTATATGCTTTTAACAACTTTTTCCAAGGTGGTGTACTTTACTGCTACCTCCCCTATGTGATGTTGGTAATTTTTTGATCCGTGGACTCTCTCTCCCTGGGGCTCTACAAGGAGTACTGTATTATCTTCTGCCTGAACTTTCACGACTCACAGACCCACAGGTAAGAGCTCATGATACACTGTAACGTGGAGAGGTTGAGGACAGATTTTCTAAAATGTTGCTATGTGGAACAGGTTGGATGGGAGCGGGCTCAGATCTCTTCTAGCATAGTGGGGTGGGGCCCTTAACTGTGCTAGGCAGCTATAACAACTACAACAACAACGCTCTATACGTAAGTATTGTTAATGTGATGAGATGCTGATCTCACTTTTCTAACAGATGCGCAATGGGCAAGAGCTAACAAAACATATCAAAAAAATGTTCAATGTTGCTAGGAATTCATAGAGTATGCAAATGTTTTTTGTGTTTTGCAGAGACAGTCTGGGCTGTGTTTGCTGAAACAGTTGTAACCAGTTGGTGGCTGGGTTTGCAGTGTTTTGTAATGGGATTATGGCTCATGAGCAAGGTGCCCATTGCAGAAGGGCAGAGTCAGGTAACTGCAAGCCCAACCCCCCACCAGATATTCAGAACTGGTGCTAACATGTAATTCTCCCTGTCAACCACCACTAGTGACCACACTTGTTACAGCCCAGATGTTTCTTTTTTTTTTAAACTCAATTTATACCCTTACCTCAAGATAAAAATAGTTGCCACATTTCGTAACACCATTTTTTATGTATCAGTAGTCATGGATGACACACTCACCCAACAAAGGTGTCCACTTCCATGTGGGGAAAGTAATGAAAACTCAGTTATGATCTCTGTTGAACGTACTTGAGTATAGCCATTGTTGTTACTTTATGCTTCTTTACAGACTGCCAGTTTCGTCACCACTAGTTCACCAGGGTAAAATCTTTTTTGTGCCATCTTGAAGGCAACGTATAGACACGACAAGCACATATATCAATCTGTCTGCTTCGCCACCTCCTCTAAAGCGTCCAACAGGAGGAGGTCTACTCAGCCCAAAGTCGTCGCTGTCTTTCACTGTACAAAAACCTATGGCACACAACATTCATTTTCAACCATGTCCAAATAGTAGGCCTTAACATGTAACTAGCTTGCTCATTTCTCGGTCATTGTCTCATCTCTATGACCTACCAAAAATTACTTTTTACAAAGCTTTAGATGGTGGACAAGTCTAGCATGGGGTTTCCAGGTCCAGGCTGGGTTTATTGCATAACCTCAGGCTGTAGCACAATGATGCCTCTCCCAACGGGTCCATCTGTTCGTCTGTAATGCTCATTCTCTGGGTTGGACACACAAGGAAGATAACTCTTTGTGGGCACAGACACATTTCACATAGGAAATGTATTAATTCTGTCGCGTTTGTTCTCTGTACAGTTTGTTGCCAGGAGGGTGGGGATTGACATCCCATAGATTTGTTTCCACAGCTATGCGAAGGGCAGGCGCGGGAAGAGCCCAGCTGCTCTTCTCTCTGCTCATTAGGTTTTTTCTCGCTGGTCATGATCACTGAGGTCAGTATGGGGGTCCAATACATTGGGCAATTTCTTTTACTAACTATATGGCAGGTATATAGGATAACAAAACTCAACATATGTGCAGATGTCGAAAACCTGCCTTCAAGAGGGGGGTTCTAAATCCGCATCACAAAAACACAAACGAACCAAGGGTTCACTCACCATCCAGTGGCCAGCAAAGCGACCCCGTGGTTGTCTGTGTCTTGGTGACTTGCATTTAGCCCGTGCTGTATAGCGTTCTGTCAGCAGATGCCGGAAAGGACCCTCATGCTGAAATCCATATAGGCCAGCACCTTGTTTTATCAAAACAAGATGTTGATTAAGAGATTTAAATTATTACAAATACAGTATAAGTTGATAGGAGTAATTAATGTTTGATACAAAGGGCAGAAATAGGCTTCCATGATCTAGGTTGGAACCATATGAGTAAAAAAATAACACACCCAGGTCAAAAATGCTTTGCTGGTGTTACCAGGGAGGAATGTATGATGTCCAGATGTTGGACTACTACGCCTGTAACGGACGCCTGCATCACTCTTCTCTGTGTGTTGAACTCTGCGCTGGGATGGGATTGGTAGGTAGCCTGAGTTTTTAACATAGCACTCCAACAATTTTAATTGGACGTCCAAAATATTATGGGAATCACAAAGGGACCATTGTAAAAAAGAAAAAGAAAGAAAAAGAAAGAACTCAGAATCGGTGCAGCGCAGTACTGAGATATCTTGACTTAGAACGTGTGTTATACTCGTGCTGGTTTCTACACTTTTGCCTCCTCACACCCTCAAAACCTGATGGCCTAATTAGACATGTCCAAAGTATTCCAGAACTACAAGGAGATACTGTAACGTTTTGCATGGGCTGAGTGAGTGCCTAACTACTAGTAAATGACCTTTATGTATCCAAATGAGTGAAGTTCCCTTTAAATGCATCTCATTCACAACATCAGTCGATCTGGTCATCATCGATAGGCTCTAATATCAACACTCACTCTTATAAAGGGGCAGGAGGTTTGTTGGCATCATCAAGAACATGGACAGGTGTGCAGCCCAAACCTTTCTTTTAAAAATCGCTGGCGTTACATTACCCATTGGTCTCATGGTGAGTTTGCCTTCCATTGTTTATAATGAAACAATCCCACAGCTTGGTCCACTTGACCATCTGGACATTTTGTTTACGAAGGTCCAGTACAATACTGACATCTCCTTTATGTTTTCTCAGGGCCTTTTATTATGTTCTTTAGTTGAGTACCAGCCTCTGACCTTGAACGCGCTGGTACTGGTACCCAGCCTGGACATACGTGTTGGGGGCTCAGGTCCCTCTCCTCTATTTGCTAGTGCCGGATGGGCGCGGTATAAACTGGGAAACGGGGGACTGGGAACCTCACGTCAGGTGGCTAAAAATGTGTAATCATGTGATAGTAATTTCAAGAAATGGCCATGGGTATATTATCATAATGAGCGCATTGATTATGTGCCAAACAAAAGCAACACTGCGGGCGCTTAGGTAGCTCACTGGGTAGAGTGCGCTCATATCGAAGGTATCCTCAACACAGTGGCACACAGGTTCAACTGCCGGACCTCGCTGCATGCCATTCCTCTCTGCATGTCCTGTTTTGCCCTCTGTCTGTGACACATAAAAGGCCCCAGATAATCGTTAACAACAGTACTACAGATTTGGTGATCAAGCGTCGCATGACATGCTGAAAAGTGCTTTACAGAGAAGTCCAGTGTCATATTTCATCTACAGGAGGATGTAGGGCGGGTAGTTGTATTATTCACAATTCATTCATCTATGATTATTTTATTGTGATTGGTTGGAGTAAACCCGCGGTCCAGGCATACCACCAGAGGAACTGTTGCGGTTTAATATCACAGAATAATATTGAGTCAGAGTACAAACAACATGTTTTTTCCTTAGTTTGTGCCAAAATAAAGACTCTAACTGCCAATCATGCAGAATAGGATTAGACAATGCAAGCTAAAACACACATGCAACCACCTCCAAAGCCATGTGTTGAGCTCTCTCGTTACTACCTACTACACAATTATTGATGATATTCTCTTTC
>NC_045735.1:9121867-9122398 GCF_008692095.1 Etheostoma spectabile | reverse complement strand
CCATTTTAAATCTAGGATGAGAAAAGGCTATTATATCCTCCCATCGGTTGCCTCTGAATGTCTTTCTTGAAAAAAAAATATTGCCTATACTGCTATTTTATAACAGATGTATCAGGGCTACTTATCTTGTATGAATGTGATTTGATAACTATTATTGTTGTATGGCCTGGCCCACGTTAAACTTTTTTGTAAAACAAACATGAATGAATGACATACACCTTTATTGTATTATCTAGTTTGACACTCAGTCCTAATGGAATAAGAAGATAAACAAACTACTTTACAGTAGATTTTTGGGGGGCTAAATTGGATCGGTGCAGGTTCCGATACATGAACCAACATTTCAAGCATTATCAGAGGATTTTCAGATACTGTAGCCTAGTGGTATCAAACAACTCTTTTTCTTTCAGTTGTTTTCTGCAGAGGCATTTCCTTTTTCGTTATTTGATTATTTATTGTTGTTATTATAACAACTGTTTGGGAGTTTGTTGGCATTTTTGAAAAAGACTGTTATAAATTAGTCAGTTCTGT
>NC_045735.1:9121769-9121857 GCF_008692095.1 Etheostoma spectabile | reverse complement strand
GGAAACAACATAACAATGTATAATTGGGTATAATCATTGATCTGTATCATTATCCATTTCTGCATTTTTAAGATGTTATCCTGTTTGT
>NC_045735.1:9121452-9121577 GCF_008692095.1 Etheostoma spectabile | reverse complement strand
ATTGTAGCTGAGGTGAAGGAGAAACAGAAGGTGAGCTGGACGGTGAAGATTTACTCAATACAACAGAGTCTGGGTACAAGCGGCCGAAATGGGTTTCCTCAGGAGGGTGGCTGGCGTCTCCCTTA
>NC_045735.1:9101027-9121427 GCF_008692095.1 Etheostoma spectabile | reverse complement strand
GAAAATCTGTCCATCAATCTCTTCCCCCCCCTCACCCACCCCCCCCCAACTGGTGTACAGTGTAATCTGAAAGCTCTTACCTGTGGGTCTGTAGTCGTGAAAAGTTCAGGCAGAAAGATAATACAGTATCCTTGTGGAGCCCCAGGGAGGGAGGAGTCCCGGATCAAAAAGTTACCAACATCACATAGGGCGAAGTTAGCCACGTAAGTACCCCACTTGGAAAAAAGTTGATGTAAACAGCATATAGAAAATATGTACTTTTCCTTACATAGTATTAGGTCTTACATAACTACCTTCCTGTAGAACCTGACCCCTTGCCAGATACAAAGTAGCAGATGATCCACATTGCAATGCAGACACACAGCAACCTCCCCACCTGATGCTGCCTATTTCCTCAAACCCCCCTGAAATAACCACCACTCGTCGTCTAGAAGGGAAAAAGATGAACACAAATGTTTTATGAGACCATTAGTACTCATATTGGCATATTAAAGAATCTTGGTTAGTTCATCCACATCGACATACTCCCAGAACTCTGTGGCAGCAGAGGTTGAGTTCGTCTGGTTTGGTTCCATTCAAGGTTTGTTTTGTGTTTGAAAGTACTATGCCGTCTCTGAAAGGATACTGGAAAAATTAACTTAGATCGCAAAACATGTAGGTCTCTGTGGCTCTAAGGAAAGGCCACAGACTGTGGAGAAACATCTGGCTATGCTAGACTAAGGAGGTGGTTTCCAAAGTGAAAGAGAAAATGATTTTGCTTTGGACTTTAGACTTCAAATGTTTCACAAAAAGCCTGCATTACAAGCCGTATTGGTGTGGAGTTTAAAATATGTGGGGATATACCAGGCCAGGCAGGAGGGTCTAATGAAAGTATAGTAGAAAGTAGGCTCCAGTGTCCTCAAAACTTGACCATATTAGGGGGTAAAAGGTCAGGACACCTCTGCCTATGTGGATTTCATTTTGACCATGTTTTTTAAATATGTTATGGAATAGAAACAACATTTAATTGGCATAAAAGTCACTGCAAGTTGATACTTGACATTATAACATCACATGTATGCAGAATGTTAGTATTTTGTTTGTCCACCTTATGACATGACAGTTGCCATTTTACAGTGTTCCCGTAATTGTTGCAGCTGGCCCAGAAGCCTGGGAGCTGAAGGAGAACACAGATAGAGCATAGCCCAGGCCAGAATAAATGATGTAGTCATACAGCTGAGAGCAGGATAGCTGCCACCATAGCAACCATACCTTGCGGGGCCACATTTGTGTTATAGACAACATTACAAAAACCTTATTCATTCATCCTTACCAAGGGTCGGTGACCAATTGAATGAAGAACGGGCTTACCACTCTGAAAGACTACTTTTTCCACAACATAATCTAGGCCTACGTAAAAAAGTAAAAAGATATAATTAAAAGCACGTAAAAAATAAAACACTTCATCATTAATTTTTAGTCAATTATCAAACGGAAATGACAAAAAAAAGACAGGAGACAGTGTGACTCTCTAGTATGAAAGTCATTTGAGTTAACATGCTCCTGCAGGTTTGTAGCATATTTTCATACACATTAACAATCCTTCGTAACCTTTTTTTCCGTTTTTTCAAATAGCAGTCTATAAACAGACTTTTAGTTTCACTTTAAAAACATAACTGCAACATAACTGAAACATTTCAAGGGCGGTGTGCATGTTTTTATTATACTACATTACATTTATGTAATTTTTTATTTTTTTCCCCTGGAATAGGGTCACAGACCATGCTTTTTTAGCTTGTCCTGTTTGCCCTGTACTGATGTCCGTGACAGAGTGGATCTGGAGGCCTTTGCTCATTTGCTCCATTCAGTTATGGAGTGGGTAATGGTTAGCTGCCTCAGAAAACACTGAACTACCTTAATGTAAAAGAAACTTTCCCACAATGAAAGAGCCAGTACTTGAAGCTACTTGCTACACATAGTCATTCAATGTACAATAAAGTCCTAAACTGCGTACCTTCTGCCAGTGGGCATAGCTTCCTCCAGCAGGTATGCCCCCCGCCTGGGTGTATGGCCTATAGTCCCGTCTCAGCAGGAACAGGGGTACCCACATGTTACCACAAATATCAGATACTTAGGCGCACCATGGAATGCACTGTATTTTCAAAGTATACAACAATAATAATGCTACTACAGATTTAGTTAACAAGTAGCGACTTTGTATTTGCTTACCCCCTCCATTTTTGTAAGCAGAGGTAGGGAACCTCCACACGTTGCCCAGGCCAACAACATTTTCCTGCCACAGCCAAGAGAAACTCCACCTTACTGCCCCAGTGTCCTCTCTCCTCCACCTTTGAAGCACCTTCTTTTGTAACATCTTTTTTATTCAACATTCCCAAAATCTTAGTCCTCAGCCAAATTGTGTCTGAAAACTGTATGTCTAGTATTTTGCCTTTATCCACTAGTCTCTGATTCGTCTCTGATAATGAGCAACTGCCCTGGCACCAGTTATGTCCCAATGGAAATGTTATTATCTCCTAGACTGTAAAACCCCTTTGTAGAATGTTGTCAAGTCATTTTAAAGTGACTTGCAGTTTTTAGCTTTCAAGTGACTTTACAGAACGGCAAATTGACAAAGACTTGGGGTGACTAATATTTTATCTGACTTCAAATATGACCATCAGAGTAACAAGTCTGTGAGCTCTGGATAAGTTGTTCTTCTCACTGTGATGTTAAACCACTTTTTGCATTTCACATAGTTTAATTATTCAGTATTTTCATATCTCATCATCGTTTTAATTTATTGTGCTGTATCCGTTCACAGTGCACTGCTGTATTTTATCTCACTCCAGTATGCATAAAATTGACTGCAAGGTATATATATCGCTGTATGATAAGCAAAAAAGATCTTTTTATTAAAGTTTGTATTTTCACTTTTACTTGTGACTAATATATGCTGTTGATGTGTGTACACTGTAACAGTCACACTGTGCAAAATAGCAGGGTTGTTACATCTTGTTTCATGACAATTCCAAGTTTTTTATTTTTTTATTTAAGCTTTACTTAACCAGCTAGTCTCCTTGAGACCTGGCCAGATAGTAGAAAAAATTAGTTACATTGTAACAAAAATGTACATGTACACTAGGCTTTTATACTAAGGTATTTTTCCTACTGAACAAGGTTCCATCTATAGCCAGTAACATATTCTGTGGGACATCAGATGTTATAGGCCCCAGTAGTTGCATCTTCAAATAATTAAGTTAGTGACAGTAATATGCAAAAAAGAATCAATTTTTATCAGTGCATCATCTTTAAAAATCACAGTGCTAACATAAAATCAGCCATTAAATGAAAGATGTCTTGGACAGGAAAATATATTTGAAACTATATTTGTTTTTGGATTTTTTTGTCTCTGTCATCAAAAAGGAAAGAGTTTAGTATTTTTTTTTTATTAATCTGGAATCCCGTGAGTCAACACGTAGATTAGTTTGCCCTGCAAAACATTTGTAATTACATCGACTAAAGCAGAAGAAGACCACAGCAGACACAAAGGAAAAACGCTTCTGAGTGTAATCTGTCTAGCTCTGGGTTTCTAGACTGCCTCTGGGGGTGCTGGCCGATGGCATGTAATGGCAGCGCTTCATGTTTCCCTGCTGTTCCCAAACCAGAAACTCAGCATAAGCAGAGCAGCAGCTGACGTGTACTTCCACCCACAGATGGCTGAGATGGCTCAGTGACCATCCGATACATCCAAGGTGGTCTCCTAATCTGGCTTTGTGCGCGTGGGATGTTGATCTGGGTCGGCTGGGCCTCTCCCAGCTGTCTTCTGTGGGTGGGGGGCTGTGGAATAAAGTCAGAATGCCTTCACCCTTCTGTAACTGGAGGCAGCGAGCCCCAGAGCGCCCCGCTTCTGACCGACTAGCGATATGCTCCAGTTAGACTTGTTACAAAGGAAGGAACAGGTAGACGCTACTCGCCACTCAGGAGCTAGGCGCGCTGGACGGTGTGGGTGACTGTCAGGAATCCTACAAGAGAAAGAAAAATGATGTCAGTTGTACATAGAAAATTCAATGAAGATAGTTTAAGATGATTAATGATCTGTACGTACAAAACATCAATTGACTATATATGCTGCAAATCGTATCGTATCAGTTGTTTTAGTCAATGCCCTCACGCGGAGGAACCACAGTCAGTAGGCCACTGGCTAATTTGAGTCTGGAGAGGTCAAGAGCATGCACCGTGAGGGTAAGCGGACAGGGCTCCTGACTGAGCTGTGGCAGGAGTGAGGAAGTCCACCTGACCGCGGAAAGACCCTTGTTTGGCAACCGTGGAACCTGAGAGACAGACATTTTCCTTAGTCAAATTATATACTTCACTACAACAGTCCTCAAAAGGTACAAAATGTATTTTCTTATATTAATTAATACTTTAATATTTTAAAATGTTTTGCTCTACCTATGAGGTCCTCTCTTATGAAGATATCCACAGTCATCATCGGCACGCAGACCAGACTCGGGCAGGGCATGGTTCAGGATGTCAAAGTCCACCATTGTGCTGATGACCGGACCCAGGTGAGGGGCCGACAACACCGAAGAGATAGAGAGACACAAACTATGACATGTTGTCACAACAACAATTTGAGGTACATCATGTAAATTTAGATTACATCAGAAAAAGTTGTGTGGAAAGATGGTAAAGAAAAAGCCATATATTACATCTTTGAAGTTAAGTTATTTTAACTCAAGCTGAAAATGGAGCACAACCGCAATTTGGCTTTTATAGTGCTATAATTGAGTTTTGCGTCACTTTAGACGGCCAGCAGAGCAGCTGTAACCATAACACCAGCATACAGTGTTATGTAGCAGAAGTGCATACATTAATCTCCACTATCACCTGAGGAAATATCTGGCTATTTGCTCAAACTGATCTTTGACTGCTATCTTCATCTTTTGAGTCGCTAACCTTTCTATCTTCTGTTTGCTGCTGTGCAGGGAGTGCTCGGCGTGGTGTTTATACAGCTTTTTTGTTAAAAACAGCTGCCTGTTGCATCTGGAAATGGCTAAACGGAAACAGTTGAGCTGTGGGCCATTAAGTCAAACAATGAGACTAAAGACGCAGCCCATGTCTTGTCAGTATTACCTGTATCTGAACTAAGTTGGCTGAACCATCTCAGAGGAAACCCTCTCCATCTTGTTTTCCTTGCTGTCTTGGCCTGTTAGTCGAACACAGAAGGGGACTCTGGGAACAACCTCCACCCATCCAACCAGCTCTACTACAGAATAGATGATGAAAAGGAGGACGAGTCAGCGTAACTTGCTGGAGCCTCTCCCATAAGCTCCCAGCAGTGTCACATGAGCTGAAAGATACCTCCTCATCTGGATCCGAGCCTGTCACAGCCAGCCACCATAAAGACAGACAGGAACACCTGGCAAATCAAATAAGGAACAATGCAGTTTTGCTAAATGGCAGGCACATTCCTGGTTGTAAGACCTACAGTACTGTACCGGTCACTGATATAATTATATCGAGAAAGAAATCACATACTCCTTACCTGTACTGGACTACCCTCCACTCTGGCCAGACCTGGGTGTGTCTCATTTTTACTAGTTGAGAAGTAATATAGAAATCTACACTGCTGTCACCTGGTGGGTGCAGATCAAAAGACAAAACAGCTTGCCTCCTTTTCTCAGTTTAGTGTAGGTAAATAAGAACTATGTGTATTACATATTCTTTTTCTTTACACTATCACATTGAATGTGAGGTGTCCATCATTCTTGGCTTGGAGTTTCCACTGGCCTGGCTGAGCTAAGGAAGAGCAGGCTGACGCGGTACAGACCCTTAAAGCGCTCCATTTTGCCAGAGAGCCCTCCTCGCTCAGCAGAGACTGGCTTTGTTCTAACAAGGAGAGGAAGTTAACACTTGGGATTATGTTTCTTTTATCAAGTGCACAAGAAGAATAATGGTACTGTAGTACTGTAAGAGCAAGTATTAATTGCAGTTAAAAACAACAACTAATCTTCAATATAGCTTCCGTCAATATGTTTGTCATACACTGATGGACTGGTAAGGATAACTCTGTCAGGAGCCAGTGACACTGCAGTGTGATGTTTGTTACTGAGCTGTCAACTCTGAAGAAATGGAGGACATCATCTCTTGTCATTTCACATGGAGGAGAGGTCACCTGGGGAGGAAGAAGAAGATTTGCTTGGTATAGTTAGTGCCCTGTAATCAGATTTTCTATAATTAAAATGGTTCACAAAATGCAACTTGTAAAAGGTTCTTTGGCGAGGCAACACAGATATAATGATGCATCTATAGAGCATTTTAGTGGTTTTTCAGCTCAGTGTTTTGTCTTTTTGTGCTCCAAAAGTGTGGTCAGCGGAGACAGAAGATGTCCCAACAGGAGACGGTATGAACTATACTGTCAGTGATGGTCAGCAACGGACAGCAGTGTGTCTTATCTTCACTCAATTTTCCTGTGCGCGGAAATCTTGTTTCTGAACATAGCCCTACTGAGAAATACAGAGAGAGTTTTGTGGAGCTGAGTCTTAATTAGCTTTGAAGCAACTCATTTGGCAATGGCTTGAATGTAACAGGCAGTTCATTAATATAAAAAGTTACGCACTAAAGCATTAACATCTTACTGACCACAATACAAAGGATCTTGCTCTGCCTACCTTTTTAGCTGCTGATTATACTCCACTACAGTAGAGACCCCACGGATGTCAGAGTTGTGGGTGAATATTGTCATTCCTCCTGAAAGGAGGACAGGGAAGCGTAGAGAGAGAACGATCAAGGGACAAGGTTCACTCCTTCTCCTATTCCTCCTACTCCTCTTCTTCCTTTTGCTCTCTGATGTGTATTGGGTCTCAGTTAGGAGGAAAAGTCACCTGTGGGAAAATCAGCCGATAACGTCACCAATGTTTGAGCTATACATATAAGGTTTCATTGCAGTTCTTTTGCTGTTGCAGTTTCAGTCCATAATAAAGGCCACTATGTAAGACAAAAGATGCGCCTCATTAAGTCAAGTATGTAATTAGATCTGCAAATGTAGTTAACTTCTTCTAATTAAGAAATATTTGCACCAATCATGAATTATTTCATTGTCATTCAAGAACATTTTGCGTATTTAAATGTAGGCTTTACAGCTGAAAATCAGAAAATGTCCCCATAAAGTTCCAACTGCATGTGTTGACACACAAGAAGATATGTATCTATTATAGAGGGATTATCTAAAATAATCAGCCTCACCTTGCTCTGTTTCTCAAGTGTAAGGGCCCTTCACCACATCAAACAATGGGCATCTTTAGGGGAGGCATCAGTGAATACAAAGATCTCTGAAATGGGGTGGACTGTGATAGGAGCGCACTAAAAAACACAGATAGGAAATTAGCGTCTTGCATGTGTGCTTGTAATTTTCTTATCGTACATGTGTTCACAAGAAGGACATCTAAATGTACCTGACAGCAGAGAGGCACATCTCTGGTTCATCTCCCTCCTCCCCGCGCCATCAGGTTCTCCCATGCTGCATAACTGGTTTGGGTCATCGGTCTGCGTACACTGGTCCTACCTCTGCAGAGTACAGAAAATTGAAATGATAGATAGCTCTAAGCAGAAAATAACAGGAGATTTTATAAGAATCGTAACCAGTACATTGAACTATTGAAGTGTAGAGTGAAGAGTTGATGCTTAATTTATTGCTAAGAACAAAATTGAGAGGGCCTTACACACTTTTTAGGAAAATAGTTCCATATTTTGATCCTTTTTGGGGCTTTTTTTTAATTGATAGGACACAGTCAGACACAGTGACAGTGAGAGCGAGGGTGACGATGGCAAAGGGCCGCAGGTTTGAATTTGAACCCTGGCCACTGGTAAGGACTGAGCCGCGGTACATGGGGTTGCAAACAAGTGAGCTACCAAGCGCCCCGGAATAGTTCACATTTTGAAATACACTTATTTGTAACATTTGCTGAAAGTTAGAGAGAAGTTTGTCTTGTCTTTTACGCGCAGTGTTAGACCATCACCTGGTCATGGAAGGCACAAGTAGAAAGTGCCGGCTGCCTGCCACTGCCGGCTCGGCTCTGGATGATGGAGTGGGCCCTGTAGCGGCCGCAGTGATCTCCTCAAACATGCTGCCTGTAGTGTCCATGACAAACACCAATTGCAGGGACCTGCTTCACACTGAGAGCTGTCAAGGACATTTAGAAGGAGGATAATTACATATTTCACACACTAACAGCTGAAAATCGTAAAATATATGTTATGTTGCTTAACTGAACCACTCCAGGGTTGAATACAACAATTAAACAATTAAGCGTGAGTACATTTGCGGAAGAAAACGATTGCCTTAAAAAGTTGTCAAACCTACCTGAGAAAGGTTTATGGCCACAGTGTCTCTGAGGTCTCTCAGTACACTCGAGTGGCTTCAGTCGCCAAATTAGCAGCTTCCACATGGAGATAATGGTGAGTGGGAGAAGAGAGGTGAGGTGCTGTCCTTGTTGAGTGCCCCTTTAGCCCCTTTATAGCGACGACTGCCAAAAAACCTCCAGACATCCAATTGCCTGAAAAAACAGTCATGTATTTTTATTCTTTATAGAGTGAGTTTGAAAAGCATAAAAACATTAAAGCATTCATGGAAAAACGGTTTAATTCATTCACTTATCCGTTTTTGGGCAGGGCTGGACTGTTGGGGGCGGAATTCTTCTCGGACATACCTAGAGGTTTTGAGGAGAAAGTGCCGAAGTAGCCAGTAGTTAGCAACTGGGTGTCTTGCTGTCTGTTTGTCTTCTGCGCAGGAGGTTGTTTCGACAGGTGGCACTGAAGCACTCCATACGCGTAGGAGGTCTGCTGTGGACAGAAAGGAAGGGGGTGAGTCTAGTATTGTTTGTGAGGCCAATAAGCTCAAATCCTTACTGCAGTGGAAACATAAGTACTTTGCTGTGTCTTTGTTTGGGTTTGGGGGATTAAAGGCATTTCTTACACATCAAGTTCACATCGGAACATTTTAGCCTGAGAGGGACTGAAATAAAATGTGGTTAGAAAGGATTCATGAATTGACTACTAATCACTCTTATGCGTAATGGGAAGGAATGGAATGTGCAATCATAGAGTCAATGCGTCGGGTGTGCATGGGTTACAGCGAGTGTTTGTGATGATTTAATACATTTTA
Organism: Etheostoma spectabile; assembly: GCF_008692095.1. Lineage (NCBI taxonomy): Eukaryota > Metazoa > Chordata > Actinopteri > Perciformes > Percidae > Etheostoma > Etheostoma spectabile. The sequence goes on along the minus strand of NC_045735.1, from coordinate 9,112,282 downwards.
ATCAGACTTTCTCCTTTCTGCTGCACCTTGACTCAATTCCTCATAATGAAAGTTTTTGAAATCATCACACACACTGTTTTCCTTACACAGATGACATCTTTTAAAGAATTTAGAAAGATTATCTGGGCAAAAAAAAATCCACCATGTTCTTAAGTAGTAAGCACCGGAAGAGGAAAACAGTTTGGACCGACTCGAAAATTGATCACCAGAATTCTGTCTCTCACTTGCCTCTAGGGAACTGCTAGATTGGGCTGCATCTAACAATTTATTTTAATTTTCATTATCATGATTCTGCTGATTTTTGTCTTGATTAATCAATTAATTGTTTAGTACAGTATATTGTCAACAATTCCATAGCTGGTGGTTTCACTTTGGTTAAAACGGCTGAGACAATTTGAATGATTATGAAAATTGTTAATGATTCATTGTTCTGTAGTGACTACTACCTAAGCAAATACTGTAACTCTAGCAGCTCTAACTCTTTTATTTGAGCTGTTGTGCAAAAGTTTGAGTCATAAACTTTGAAGCTATTGCTTATCTAGAGTATACTGTATAGCCACATTACAGATTATGCTACAGTGTTTTTTCCACTAGTTTGCTTTCAGTGTTCTCTCCCCTCACCCGCTATAAGCCACATGCTTTGCATACCTGCTTTCCGGTCATTACACCCACTGTATGTATATGATAGTCATAGTTTCCATTGATTAGAAGCCAGAATATCTACATTGTTAAAGTTGGGTGTAGAAACCAGTGAGATTGCTGCCTGTTCTGCCCTTCCACTGACCTCTAATCTTATAAGCTTGACGTACAGCCTGCCTCGCCCTGTGTAAAAATGTAGGACCAAAGCCTTGCTCTATTAATAACAAGCATCCAGAGGCACAACAACCAAGATGAGGCGCCACATCCTGTGTTGGTTGTAATCATGATATACTGCCAAAGATTCACATGCCTGGCTTACCCACAGTAAAAGTCAAGAAGCCTATATAGAAAGAAACTGTAGAGAAACATATATCGATCCAAATGTGTACTGTTGGGGAAGCTCCTCTGCTCCCTTTATGAACAGTTTGTCCTGAGGACAATTCCCTCACACACATATTATAACAGTACACAAGCAGATATGCAATCACATGACACGTGTAGAACTCCTTAGTCACTATGTGCCAAGAATCCTAAATATACCATCATAATATTCTCCTAATGGTCAATAACCATGATACTGGATCCTCTACTACAGTCCCCCTATATCTGCTGATTTCTTTTCTTGATTATCAATTACTTGTTTAGTAATAATGACCATGGCGATTCAGATATTGTCACATTTCAGAAGACTGGAGAATGTGTCTGCTTTTGCTTTAAAAATGAGCTGAGATAATTTTATGATTATGAAAAATGGCAATGATTCATTTCTGTAGTGACTACTACCTAGCAAATACTGTAATCTAGCAGCCTTAACTCTTTTTTTGAGTTGTTGGCAAAAGGATTTGAGTCATAAACTTTTGAAGCTCTATTGCTTATTTAGGATAAACTGTATAAGCCACATCACAGATTAGGCTACAAGAGTTTTTCACTAGTTTGCTTTCAGTGTCTCCACCTCCTATAAGCCACCTGCTTGCATACCTGTTTTCACCGGTCATTTACACCCACTGTATTTATATAGTCATTGTTTCCATTGATTAGAAGCCAGAATATCTACATTGTTAACGTTGTGGTTTAGAACCAGTGAGATGCTGCCTGTTTTGCCCTTCCACTGACCTCTATCTTATTACTTGACGTCGCTGCCCTCGCTTGTGTAAAAATGTAGGACAAGCCATTGCTCTAATTATAACAAGCATCCAGAGCGCACAACAAACCACAGAGAGCCATATCTGTGTTAATGTGATAATCATATATACTGCCAACAGATACAATGCCGGCTTGCACCACAGTAAAAAGTCAAGAGCATAATAGAAAGAAAACTGCACAAAAAGCACATGACTCCAATGTGGTACTGTTGGTGAAAAGCTCCTCTGCTCCCTTTATGGAACAGTTGTCTCGGACAATCACCTCTACAACAATATTAATAAAAGTACACAAGCAGATAGCAATCACATGAAACGTGTAGAAACCCTTCGTAACTTATGTTCTAATAGATGTCCTAAATAATACCCATCATATATTCTCCTAAATGGTCATTAACCCATATGATACTGAATCCTCTCCTGAAGCCCTGGGCATCCTTTTTAATGTGATGAAACTTTTTTTATATGCTGTGTAATCGAGCAAGAATTGAGGAATTACCTTCAGCAACAGGATGGCAGGTCCTCTGGGTGGCAGCAGGTGGAGGTAAATGAACGCTGTCCCATCTCAAACCAGTTGCTGTGGCTATAGAAGTCCTGCATAACAGACATTTGAAAGACAAAGCATACATTTTTGCCAGACACACACTGATTGACTTTTCATTGCACAGCTCAGCCATTGCAACATAAATTACATACAAATTATATCCATACAAACCAGTGAATGAAGAAAGCCACATTTTCAAAATCTCACTCGTGTTTTGTATCGTCCGCACTATACTTTAACAATATTTTGTCAAGAAACTGTTAACATTTCAAAACAGACAGTGTAAACATCGGTAGCTGCATGTTACAAACTGTTTTCCTCTGCATTTAAAACACTTCGCGTTATATGGTGTTTATGATTGCGGTTAAACAATTGTCTTAATTGTAAAACCGTATAAAGAAGTAAATGCAGCCTTATAACCATGGCCAATAAAAAAATATGGTGGGCTAAGTGTTCTGACGTGTGACACAGTTGTTTTAAGATGGCGTCCTTTTAACTGCTTCCTAATTTGAGACATCAGAGTTGACATCACACCGTGGTGTCCCTTGAGGTTGGTTATTGCCAATATTAGCCTTTGTGGTCCCACAAAAGGCCAACAACATAGAAGACATGGTATAAACTTCCATGTATGACTTCCTTACAGTGCTGCTGTTTACCTGCAGGGAGTGAAATAGCTGGCCCCAAGCTGTGACGAGCACTTTGGTCCTCTTTGGCCCGTACTGGAGGACAGAGTCTGAGTCCAGAGCTGTAAGTAACCCCATGGCGCTGTCCACATGATCTGAATCAAAGTGGTACACTGGTTGGAACCTGGTGGAGCTCAGGAAGTCCATAGCCGCCATTGGACTCACCACCTCTCCCACAGCTCTCCAGAAGCCACGGCCCCAGTTTGTGTCTGGGAGAAGTACACCTGATTGTATCAACATTCAAATGAGATGTAATGCTCAGCTATCACAATGTAAGACGAACACTGACGGACAGCAAGTGTGACTTTTTTTTAAACAGTTTGGGTTTTAATACAATACCGCTCTAATAACCCCTTTGTGTAATAGTAAAAGTAAAAGTAGGTGTAGTATACTGAATGTAAAGAGAATATCCTCTGACATCAGCTCACCTGTTTCCTCTGCATGGTTTCCCAGTGTTTCTTGGTGCCCCTCCAGAGTCTCCAGTGTGACATTGACAATAGCCCGCTCTGTGTGTACTCGGTGTGTGTGTGAGCCCAGCGACAGCGGTTAACACATCGAGACCAAAAGTTGGGGCGAGAAGCCCAGCAGGGTAAAGCCAGAAGAGAAGTAAGACGCAGAAAAACCCAGTGCATTTGCTTTCCACTCACTTCCAATTCTCCTCTGCCTGGGTGTTGTCATGTCTCAGAGATAGGCGATGAGGACGTGAGAAGGTAATATCCTACAGCCCACAAAATAAATCTGTGTGCGCAATACAAATACACGGTTGTATCCAATTTGATTGATTCAATAAAAGATTGGCCATTAACATGTGCAAACTTTTACCATTGAATGAAATGGCTAAGATTTGGTGAAATTGATATATTGAATATTTTAGATCGTTACAAAATACTGTTTTTATTATGGTGACAACAATTGCCATGTTCACAGACAAGAGCGTACAATTTAGAGTTGAGTCACTGGAAATCTGAAAATGTAATTGAACTTGTTCATTTCAGTATCCACCAATCCTCACTCCATAAGCTTCAGATGCTTCATTATATCATCAGCTCTCTTGTCTGTGCCCGTTTCTACCAGTGCTGAGCAGTCACCTCTATACCCAGCCCCTTTTTTGTTATTGCTGAACGGTTAAAGTGAAACAGAAACCTGAAGTTATGAAGTTGGGACTGAAAACCAAAACACATGAGCAAAAATATGCTAAAATGCTATGTAGAGCTGATGGAGATCCTGCAAGGTTAGATGATATTAACCTATGGTTACATCATTACAAGCACCATCTGTCATATTACACATAGTCAATATGTAATTACATTACATCGACATTAGCTGGGTCTTTAATCCAAGCCACTTCCAAAAGTGCATTCAGCCATCATGAAGTAACTATGAACAGCAAGAATTCCTACAAGAAGTACTTCAAATAAGCCAAACTACAAGTACCAGTGCAGCATGTAAAGTGCGAGTATTTTAATCATTGTTTGTATAAAAAACATTGGTAAATGCAGCTTCAATTGTTATGATTTTCCATTTTTAGATTTTATTTTATCTTATTCGATGCTATATTGTTTTCAAGCTGTAATTGTTGCACAACACAGACATGTTGGAATGTGGTTATCTCAAACATGAAAACACATGCAGCTGAACTGAGACAATCGTTACACAAATGAGTTCTTAAATAAGGAGCCATGCAGAAAGTATTTTATGAATGCTAAATGGCTGAATCCATTCATGCCAGTTACTAGTTGTTCAGTGATGTTTTGTTAAATTGATCGTTGCGTTTGTGCTGCGGTCATCCATGTGTCTCTTTCTGTCATTTTCGCCCCCCCTCCCCCCACCCCCACACAAACACACACACACAACCCCCCTACTTCCTTCACATTTTGTCAGCCTTGTCTGTACAGAGTCTACTATGTTCTTTGTCATCTTTATTCGATACAATACATGGTTTTTTGTTCTCGTAGTCGTGCTTTCACAAGGGGTATGAAAGAACAAAGCAGATGAGCCTTACACACCGGCTCCTTTACCGCACCCCCATTCAGCCCCCCAAAAGCAGTTTAATTGATTGGCGTGGTCTCTTACAATTGAGAGTACATGACTCCCCTTTTCACTCATTCTGCTTTCTGCAATATCTAAAATCACACTGACTATTAATAACATTTAATTAGGTTTCAGAACTTGTGTACTGTAATTCACTTTAGTCCTGCTCAATCCCTTGATTTAGAAAAATCCCATAGGCTGAACACACTAGGCTTGTAAGTACAGTAAAATGTATAAGAGCTTATGTTTCACACCATCTTTATCACAGTGCCAATAATGTCAACTCATGCTCGTAGCGAAAGTACAACTATTTTGCCACACCCAGACTTACGGCAAAATCAGAGGTATGAGTATTGTTATTTCAATTTATTAATCGCAACTACAAACTTGTTAAAGATTTGCTTTCTGCGCAAAATAAAAAAATGTCCACCTATTCTCATCATCGGGACTCTGTACTCTTTCTTTATATTTGGTTAGATGCTACGCTTTCAGCAGAGATGGTGCCAGTCCTGTATGTGCAGAACACACACATGTATGTGCAAAACAACCACACCACTTCATATGATCGTACCTAGACTATTACCACAACCTGTCAGCGGAGGAAACTGCGGAGTCTCACAGCATTTCTGTTTTGTAACAAAACTATATTGAGTCTCTTCTTGTTGTCCTTGGGCTCTGTTTCTTGCCAGCTCCTCAGTAGAAAATAACAAGCAGCTATGAGAGAGAAGACTTTGTTAACTCGGATAAGAGGCTGTTTGAAGTTGTGTTAGCGTTTGGGGCACACCATGAGGCCAGAAGACATCTCGTCATACGCTCCCCTACAGCCCCGTGCCACTCCTGCCCCCCATTATTGGCGCCGTGCATGATTCACCACAATAGGGCTGAATATATTACCAGCCAGGGTGTTCAACTTAGGCCTACCCAACCCCCTGTCCTCCATCCATCCCTCTTCTTTTCCTCACAAAACCAAAAAACTGCTTTTAACACCGTTAACACCACAACCCCTTCCTCTCTCCCTAGTTACACCCATTTCTAACGGCAACGAGGAAGGGCATCAGTTGCCAGCCAACGCTAGAGACACTGTTGACTTCAGTTTGTTGGATTGAACGTTGTAAAAGAAGAAGCAAATGAGTGGGTGTTTTTCAGTTTGGCTTTCTGGGTTTCAGTTTTGTTCTTGTATTTTGGTATTTTTCTGGTTCTCTGGTCTTATTAGGTCTATGGTGCTTCAATATTCTTTTGTTTTAGTTAAGGATTTGAAGAGCAAACAACACGAAGTCTGCCCAAGTTTTTGATTTCATCTGATGCAGCAATCATTATGTGAAAGTGATCAGTGGGAGGCTGTAGATTAGGTTAGTCCTGTGCATGCTTCCCTGTTCACCTGCAGTAATACTGTTGCAAGCTGGTTTTGCTGCACACAGATTCTCATGATATAACCCACCACAATGCCACGTACAAATGACAAGAGCACTATTACTCTGATCAGCCAGAGAAGGCATTCTGGCGAAAATCTCTGTAGAGCCTATACTGGGGACGCTGGTATTATCTCTGATTACTTGTTCCAACATATTTTTTCGTATATTATTTTTAAATTTTTAAGTGTGAAATAATGCTTAAGAAACTGTCCTTAAATCCGAGTGCTCCCCAGAAGTAATTGCATGCTTCAGATTTCCAGATGAAGACTACCAGATCAGAGTGCATGCGGACTAAAAATAGTATAACAAATGAGAAAACGGGAGGTGCGTAACCTGTAGCGTGGCTTTGGATCGACAGCATATCAGGCTATCCCAGGTTATCCCCAACCTAAACCCTATTTTGTGAATAATTTGGAATGTAGTCGGGTTTTCAGTTGTGTCCCATATTCCCTAAATGTAATTGACATTTGGGTAACTCTAAAGTGAATTAGTGAGTTGCAACTCTGGACTACAAACAGACTGAAGGTCAAGGACTGTTGAATCTGGTCAGGGTCTGGGAGTGGCTTACAGGTGGAGCAAACAGTCAGACACAGAGTAGCTCAGGGCAACAAGATGCAGCATCAATTTACCGCACCGCCCATTTAATGGAAGTTAGTTAGTTTTTAGTAGTTTTAAACTATCATAGATTTGATAAAAATATAACTTATTTGTTTTGCTATTGTATGTGTGACACATGTTTGTACAAAATGAAGAATGTGGATATGAGCATGCAGTGACGAAGGTATGTTTGTTTCAGTGGTAAAAGATTTGACAACCTGTGTGGATATTTTTCTACGTCTATGCTGGAGCTTTTTTAAGAATAAACGTGTTGTCCTTTTCTTAAATATCCTTACCAGGACGGCCCGTAAAATATATACTTAATGTAGAAATGGCAGACATTCATTTCAATGAGACCTTCCTACATACGTAGACTTGAATGTTTCCACAAATCTTTTGCCGTATGCATTTTTGTTTTTGGGCGTACTTACATTTTTAAAAGGTTCCTATAGACGCACAGTTTTATAATGCAGACCCCGGTCTTTTTTTGATATTATTGTATATTGTACCTAATGAATGACATGTGACAATTAAAACTTTTTTTTCTCTGATTTATGGAAGGTTTCTCAATTTTGAGAAATGAAGAATTAGAATTGAGTGGATGGCATCCATTCTTTCTTTGTCCTAGGGCACTGCGGTAACTTCATCACAAAATGTATGGAAATGGATAGTTCTGAAAGTATTGTGTTAAAACTGTGCTGTCATATTTTCCCATGTAATTCTGCTTCTCCTTTGTTTTCTTTGATCATTGTTCATTTAACCATTGTTTTTCTTTGCTTTGGTAATTAGGTTAAAATGGGTGTGGGGCCACCATTCTGGCCTCTGATCTGGCTCCATGGTTTCAAGATGGATCTCAGAGGAGTGGAAGCTGCAGGAGTCATGCGATCCATGCCCAGACAAGGTAATAACCAGAACACATAAGTCATATTCTATTGTTTAAGTGTGGCTGGTTAAAATCAGAAATTCGTCTTTTCTGCTGATGACTTGCTTTGTGTGAGAAGCTTGAAATCTCTAGGTTGCAGAGTGCAGAAAGACGCCTTGGACTCTGAGTGCACAGAGCAGAGATTTGTAAATATGCCACTTTACTCTTTGCACTATTCTTTAGTACATGTATCTTTACATTTTTTGTTACCCAACCCCAAAGACATGTACACAACCGAAAAAAGGTATTGTACAACGGATTGTCTGTCATTACTGGATCATTTTTTTCTCATCTTTTACTCTTTTTCTTGGGGCATATTAAACTTGTCCTGTTTTTGTTCATCTCGTAGTAACGCCTCTTCACTTCTCTCTTTCAATGTATATTTTTTCTAAATAATAATAATATACGAGTAGCTACATAACACACACACCACAACGATACTTGTCATGAGATCAATCTCACAGAATAGTCTAACTCAGCAGTTACAGCTGGGCATGTTCTCCATTGATAGATAAAAGAGCTCTACAGTAGTGAGTATTTTTGATTTTGATGGCGAAGGCATTCCCCGCCTTACTCGCCTCTGATGCTTAGCCTAACCAACCCAGTCATCTTGCCTTAGAATCTACCTACCCCAACCAGTTGGCAACAAGTACTAGTCCATAAGAGCGGGAGAGTGAGTGGGGCCAAGCATTCTACATGCTTTCGCCGTCCTATGAAACAAAATAGCATACTGCAGCTCGTGTGGCAGTGTTGTCCAGTCCTGTTTGTAACGTCTAACGTAGTTAAAGTATCGCATATCTGCAAGTGGAAATTTACTGATAATTAATCATTCTCTTTAACGTAGGTATTTATTAAGTATCAAATATGACGTCACGCAGTGCTGTCTTGGCTGTAAATGTTTCCCTAGAGTCATACCTGGACATATCTGGAGAGGTTTAAAACAAATAAAGAAGGAAAACCGAAGTTTCAGACGAGTTCAGATCAGTTTATGAGCTTTAAGTTTTGGTGTCGATTCTGAACAAGCAAAACATTTATTTTCACTACGTTTAATTGTTGAAATGTGGATTCATGTGCGCGTGAGTGACCCAGAGTCTGCGTGCATCTCTGCCTGTCAAATCAGGGCGTGGCAGTTAGAGACGAGACTCGCCTACTGCTTTCTTTAATAAAAGCTTATCCGGAGCTTGTACTCCCTACTAAACGTTTGGTAATTAGTTTCTCTAAAGTTAACAGTGGTGCAATCATTAAGTTAAAATAAATATAATGATCATTTTCACAGAGCCAATGTACAAAGTTATGGCGAGTTTTTGGGACGGTCCTGATATCATCAGAATGGGCGTGGCCTGTCTTACAGGAAGTCTGGACTGTGGGTCGGAGTGCGAGCCTTTCCCTGATGTTATGCATCCATGTGCGAGCCGTTCAGCCGCGATCACATCTGGCATTATCAACAAGTCTACTAATAAAACATTCCGACAGGCCTAACGTGATTATAAAAACATTACTGAATTCACCATTTTAAATATAGGATAGAAAAGGTCTATTATCCTCCCATAACGGTGCCTCTGAATGTTTTCTTTGCAAAAAAAAATATGCTATACTGCTATTATAACAGATGTATCAGGGCATTATCTTGTCATGAATGTGATTTGATAACTATTATTGTTGTTGGCCTGGCCCACGTTAAACTTTTTGTAAAACAACATAATGAATGACATACACCCTTATGTGTATTATCTGTTTGACACTCAGTCCTAATGGAATAGAAGTAACAAACTACTTTCAGTAGATTTTTGGGGGGCTAAATTGGATCGTGCTGCGGTTCCGATACATGAACCAACATTTCAAGCATTATCAGAGGATTTTCAGATACTGTAGCTAGTGGTACATCAAACAACTCTTTTTCTTTCAGTTGTTTTCTGCCGAGGCATTTCCTTTTTCGTTATTTGATTTTATTGTGTTATTATAACAACTGTTTGGGAGTTTGTTTGGCATTTTGAAAAAGACTGTTATAATTAGTCAGTTCTGTGTGTGGTCATAGTCACGTGCTATAGTTTGTCTTTTTTTGCTATCTTAAAACATTAACCAGTGCCACCATGAATAGTAATGTTTTTTTGACATATCCCTTTCTATTACATAGGTTTAAGATGAATGCTGTGGTCTGGTAATGCTGAGAAGCGAACCAGTAAAGATTTGTTGAAAACATTAACAACTTACTATTTGGCTTCCGTTCACACCTAAATAACATCATAGCACCCTGTGAATCAACTATCATGGTTTACTTGCATATGGTGTGCTTGTTTTGAATTTTTGACTTGTATATTGACTTTCTCGTCTGTTGGTGCCCATAGTGAATTAATAAGGTGGTTCTGATTGTGCTGTGTTGTACAGTGTGTGTTTGGGCCACAGTGAGACAGCAAAGGAGCCGTTCTAACAAATAATTCCATGGATAAGAGAGAGAGGGAAACAACATAACAATGGTTATAATTGGGTATAATCACTTGATCTGTATCATTATCCATTTCTGCCATTTTTAAGATGTTTCCTGTTTGTTGGTTAGTTCCTCTGAGAGCGGTGAGGTGAGTGTGGAGGTCGATGGGACCATGTGGCTACAGTGGTCTCCACTCTGAACTATGAGAAACAAGGAGGACAAACCCTGAGGGCTGTTTTTCTCTTCTCCTCGTGCCTGGAGATGTCGCTGTGCTGTCACGTCAGTGCCTAAAGATCGGACAGACAGAATTGTAGCTGAGGTGAAGCGAGAAACAGAAGGTGAAGCTGACTGTTGAGAGATTTACGCATACCCAACAGATCTGGTACAAGCTGCCGAAATGGCGTTCTCCTCAGGTGAGGGCGGCTGCGGTCTCCCTTAGAGATAGGTGAGAACTCAGTCATCCGAGAGGAGACTGGATTAGACGACCGCTGCTCCTTAGGTGAAAGGAGTCCAGTTGCGGTGTTCGGCACTGCGTACGGTGCCTCTGGCGCCTCCTAGGGAGGTTGTTCCAGGCGACTCCACTGGGAGAGAGACCTCGGGAATGACCCAGGACTGCGTGGCGAGGATTATATCTCCAACCTGGCCTGGGAACGCCTCGGGATCCCCCAGTCGGAGTTGGTTGATGTGGCTCAGGAAAGGGAAGTTTGGGGTCCCCTACTGGAGCTGCTGCCCCTACGACCCGATACCCGATAAGCGGATGAAGATGGATGGATGGATGGACAACAGAGTCTGAAAACCCAGTGACTGTTACCTACATGTGTTATCTGTCCTCCAGGCTCGTGAGGAGTATGATGACGCGTTGA
>NC_045735.1:9100540-9100759 GCF_008692095.1 Etheostoma spectabile | reverse complement strand
TACAGATGGTAAACAGTCACATGCCCAATAAAAATGGCCAACAGTTTGTTCATTCCACAGGGACAACGCAATGTCTCTTTTGTAGGCTGGACGATAAATGGTCGTGCCACTCACCAAAATGTACTGAGATGTGACCATAGAACCATAGGTGATCCTGCACATTTATTTTATGTTATCGGTGAATAGATACAGCCATACATAATTACAATTACAATCAAC
>NC_045735.1:9100323-9100500 GCF_008692095.1 Etheostoma spectabile | reverse complement strand
TGAAATATAAATATATAACAAACAATTAGAATTATAAAACTTATCTAGGAGTAGGATTGTTTATATAATACACATTTGACATTTCCCAGAGCTTTATTTATGTAATTACATGTTTTTCTTGTGATTTCAAATTTCATCATCTGTAAAAAAAAGAAAAGAAAAAAGGTTTAATGGTCT
>NC_045735.1:9098581-9100313 GCF_008692095.1 Etheostoma spectabile | reverse complement strand
TCGTTGTTCAAAACCACTAAAAGTCTTGTATTTATAGCCCTGCCAATATTATTGTAACTGCACGTTCCTTTCTCTGGTCTCCCTTGGTCATTCTGGTGGGGCATCTCTTCGTAAATAACTCAGCAGGTTTCAACATCTCTGTCAACATGGTGTCCTGCAGCCAACTTGCCGCATTCACAACAAACTACACGCTGGCGTAATATAAATAAAAGGGACTTGATATTATTGTTCTCAGTGATTGCGGTAAGAATCACAGAGCGACACACAGTGCAGCCCCTCTAAGATACCTGTATATAGCCTGGATAGTTTTGCTTGTGTTGAGTGGGTGGGGGGCGGTACGGGAGGAATTGCGTCCAGAGGACAGGTTGACTCTACTTTAGAGATCATGGTACGAGGGGAGGGCTAAGGAAGGACACTCTTCCGGGGGGGCAGAGAAAGGGCAGAGGGGGAGTAGTGGGAAATAGAGAGACTACAGACAGGACCTGTTAGTGGCACCAAAGATGGCACTGTGAGTTGGGAGTACAGGTGGATGGTTCTAGCCTTGGTGATATCCTGGCTTAACCAGGTACGTTCTTCGATCATCTCCCCTATAATGTAGAAAAAGATAGAGGCAATTGGTGTTGCAGTTAATAGGCACTGTCGAAATACAGTCCCAAATTGAATGTATAAGTACAGTCATAAAATGAGACAGTCAGTGTGCAGATAGGGTGATTATGTAATGTCTTAAAATAGGCAGTATAGCAAAGGTACATTGAACAGCATTTTCAGGTTGGAGTTATGCAAGACGCTGACATAATTGCATTACGTTCTCAGTTTTTAAGGGCTTAACTCTAAAATGAGATCGGTTGACACGTCCCTTATCCCAGTCCATCCATTCCAAGGTAGGTTTCCCGGGGTCGAGAGCATCACTCTCACTGTGTCTCTCAAGAGTGACCGGTACTTTTTATGTCAACGCATGTCTGAAGAGCACTTGGATTGTACGGTAGTGTTGATTTAATAGTAAGTGATAGGGCCTTTAAAACCAAGTGAGCCATCGAAATTTCCTTATCCCCTGAGACGGCCCTACGTAGTTGTAATCCTCGGACCTCTACTTTTCAGGTCTTGATATGTTTCCAAGGCATATTCTGCTCTTTTTCGGCCGCTCTAATCGTAAAATAGTGGACCAACATACCGTGACGTGGGTATTACCCGACGCACCATTCGAGAAAAAAACGGACTGGCAAGAAAGGATGAGACGTGCGAGTTACCATAACTATTGTGCAGGGAGCGGCTATTAATTGGCAGGCTATCCTCTCCCCTCCATAAACCATACAAGACTTTTGTGGTTTTGAAACAATCGACACACCAATTGCAGAACCTAGTATGAGCGGAAAGACAATCAACTTGTTTCCTATCGTTCTGTTGTGTTTTGTTCCATTTGGTGTTATTAAGCCGTACTGGAGCATTGAACGAATATTTGTATTCGGGTTTAATAGTAATGGATCTTAAAACCAAGATATATTGACACTTTTTCAGGTTGTTAAGGCATATATTCTTCTCTTTTGTAGGCTACTCTAAAATACAAGAAATCATGACGTTATAACGGCAGCTCCAATCAAGTCACTGGGGCGAGACTCACCTATCCAGTGTGTCTCTAGGTAATTACAGAAGGCATCAGATGTGTTAACGGTGTGTTAATATTTAGAGGCTGAAAAACCAAAGAGGCGAGATTGTAGGAACTTTTTCAGGCGAG
>NC_045735.1:9098339-9098556 GCF_008692095.1 Etheostoma spectabile | reverse complement strand
CACCATCCCACTGCTGTGGTGGAGGCAGGACAAGCCTCTGCCAAGCCTGGTGAGTGCACATTAGTGAAGGTGTTACTTTGCAAGAAGTTCATTATCATCATCTTCCTACTTATGTTGGAATAAATAATACAAATCCAGATTTGTGGTCATTTTTCTATCTCTCCTGTATCACCCCATCAGAGAACCTTGAGTCCACAGCAGAGTTTAGAGTGAAGAT
>NC_045735.1:9098140-9098270 GCF_008692095.1 Etheostoma spectabile | reverse complement strand
TCTGGCAGTATGGATGGGGCCCGTATAAAGAGTGCCAGGGTATTCATTATGTGTTAGCCCTGTCTATTAATCATTTACAGTGTCCTATCTTTCTATCTTAGTATCTTTTCTCTCTTCCCTTAAGGATACT
>NC_045735.1:9097403-9097540 GCF_008692095.1 Etheostoma spectabile | reverse complement strand
TGACCTTTCAACACATGCTGAATGCTTCTGGGTGTGATGTAACTTAGAGTGTTAACTCCCCTCCCTAGCTATTTGTCTTTACTGACGGAGAGGTGGGGAACACCAAAGAAGTTATAAATCTGGTGAGGAAGAATTCA
>NC_045735.1:9097274-9097393 GCF_008692095.1 Etheostoma spectabile | reverse complement strand
GGTAAAACCACAAGAACATTAATCACAACAAGCACCCGCCCAATTACAAGAATGTGCTTCCTTTTCTAATTCTTTGTGTATTTAAAGAAAACTACTGTATTGTAGGTGTTTCTCTTTTG
>NC_045735.1:9096563-9096793 GCF_008692095.1 Etheostoma spectabile | reverse complement strand
GCATCACTGTGATTGGCTCAGCTGCTCTAGTGCAATGAGACCAGTGATATGACTGGCTGAAAGTGTACTTCACCCAGCCCTTTGCAATGCTGCACATACTAGAACCAAAATGGCAGATGCAATGACTTCCTTGCACTTGACAGAATACTAATACAGAGCTGATGTCCTCTACTGACCTGGCTGACTGGCTTTTTCTAGCCCCTCTTGTTTTCACTGACGGACGTGCAGAT
>NC_045735.1:9096445-9096553 GCF_008692095.1 Etheostoma spectabile | reverse complement strand
GGCATCTTTAGATTGGCTGTATTGACAGTAAGTGATATTAATTTTCCTGAACATAATGTCATTGCCCTGGTTGCACCCGGCTTCTCACCCAGTGTGTGTTGGGTTAGG
>NC_045735.1:9096007-9096118 GCF_008692095.1 Etheostoma spectabile | reverse complement strand
CGGAGAGGTGATTCAAGGACCTCTGGTCCTCAGAAATGTTCCCACACCCAGTGAGTATATCCCAAAAAAAAGGTTACCCTCTACTAAAGAGATACTGTACTGTAGCTGACT
>NC_045735.1:9095808-9095997 GCF_008692095.1 Etheostoma spectabile | reverse complement strand
GTATAAAGAAGCATGATGATGTACTGTTTTTACAGTGCGGAAAATCATTGATGATTTGCAAATCTACAAATCAGTTTTCATCTGAATTTCATTGTGATTTGATGGCTGGCATTTGATCTCTGCTCACAGCATGTTCGCACATCTGTACACATGTTCCCATGCACTTTTGAGATATTTGAAAGACCTAAA
>NC_045735.1:9095606-9095798 GCF_008692095.1 Etheostoma spectabile | reverse complement strand
AATATTTATGTATTTTATTGCTAAGTCTCCTGTCTTGACCTCATAAAAACTTTTTATTTTTAACTCTTTAAGGGATGATGGCCTGTTATATGTCAATGCCGAAGTGCAGGCGGGCCATGCCTCCTGTAATGAATGGTAAGTACAGAGTTGATTGGCAGTTACACACATCTGTGGGTTTCTGTGAAAAAAAGT
>NC_045735.1:9095476-9095596 GCF_008692095.1 Etheostoma spectabile | reverse complement strand
AACTAAAACAAAACACATTTATGTGGCAGATTGCTCTTTAGTTTTTGTTCAGCTTGGATGTTAATACTGTGTGTACAGTAGGTGTAGGTTTGGCAATAATGTGTTTTGGTTGTCGGGAAC
>NC_045735.1:9095153-9095357 GCF_008692095.1 Etheostoma spectabile | reverse complement strand
AAATATACAGTATGACATATTCACTGGCAGAGCAACAGATGGACTAGTGTTTATTGTGGATATTAAAAACAGACATCAGGGATATGAGCCGGAAGTTACAAAATAAAACCAAACTCAGTCATTTTATACAGGCAATATTTAGTAGTACAAACTGTATTAAAGTTAATTTTCAACTGGGTATATATTTCCTACAAAAAGTAGTAA
>NC_045735.1:9094518-9094683 GCF_008692095.1 Etheostoma spectabile | reverse complement strand
TGTATTGACCTCATACTTTTTTTTTTTTTAAATCTCTAAGACATGATGGCCCCGAGTCCTCCTGGGTCTGCTCTGTCCTTTTCTCCTGAGATGAATTGTAAGTAAATAGCTGAATAGCTGTGTAACACACATCAGTTTCTCTATTAGAAAATATTACTAAATATA
>NC_045735.1:9094375-9094508 GCF_008692095.1 Etheostoma spectabile | reverse complement strand
ACTCAGGATCATCTTAGTCAGTCATGGCTCGTCCTGAGATTCAGATGTAGACATGGAAACTGTACTGTATATTCACAGTTTAATGAATTTGATGAATTTCTGACTTTTCATCCAGTGTATTTTTATTCAGTCA
>NC_045735.1:9094076-9094340 GCF_008692095.1 Etheostoma spectabile | reverse complement strand
AAATACCTGCAAAACTAATCTAAACAAAGCCTCAGTTTAGTCCTTAGAGTACTTATCTGTTATGGATCGTTACAGCCTCATTAACTTCATAATGGACTGTAAGTTGCTGGGTTGAAATATGAATCATTTAATATGTAGCGGTTTGACTTTAAAAGAAAAAATTAAATGAATAACAATTTTTATGTAGTGAAGTGTTTTTGTATTTGTATCAAACTCTGCCCTAGTGTCTGGTGCAGTGGTTTAGACATGGAGGATTTCCTGCTT
>NC_045735.1:9093725-9093898 GCF_008692095.1 Etheostoma spectabile | reverse complement strand
TTTTGAACTGCTTGTTGTGAGTCATTGGAACCAGTGGTTTTGTATAGAGTTTTTTTTTTTACTATGTCTCATGTACTGACCTCATAAATTATTTTTAAATCTCTAAGACATGGCAGCCCTGAGTTGTCCTCAGTCTGCTCTGTCCTTTTCTCCTGAGATGAATGGTAAGTAAA
>NC_045735.1:9093528-9093646 GCF_008692095.1 Etheostoma spectabile | reverse complement strand
ATCTTAGTCAGTCATGGCTCGTCCTGAGATTCAGAGGTAGACATGGAAACTGGATGTTTGCAGTTTAATGAATTTGATGAATTTCTGACTTTTCATCCAGTGTATTTTTATTCAGTCA
>NC_045735.1:9091982-9093503 GCF_008692095.1 Etheostoma spectabile | reverse complement strand
TTTTTAAGTCAAAACTTTTACCTGTCAATACTTTCATAGACCAATACCTGCAAAACTTAAACTAAAACAAAGCCTCAGGTTAGTCCTTAGAGTACTTATCTTTTCTGGACTTAGTACAGCAGCCATGTTAATCTGTCATTGGTGCAGGTTAACAGTACAGTGAGTTAAGACTAACACCAGCTGTAGGCAGGACTGTTAGACGGCCTTTCACTCCTTGGTCTGGTGCTTTATTAAATATCTGCATAATTATCAATCCAGACAGCACAAACTTGGTAACTTATTCATTTATATTGGATGGTTTTGTAGACATGCAATTTTTTAAACTTGGCCATATAAACTTAAGTTACACAGAAAACCATTAAGAATTTTAAACTTTTCAATAAAGCTAACAATTACGGTGAAGACAGCCCAGATTCCAAAGAGTAGAGCAACCAGATAATTTCAATGACATAAATTGGCACGCCAACTAGATATTACACTAAATAACACATTTCTGTTTTCGGGCATCTCAGGGCAGAAATTACAATGGTTTATGATTTTACTTAACCAAATATTTACCACAGTACTGGTGAGCGTGTTGCATTACAGTTCTTCACATCCTTTTTGTTGTAAAATGATGTAACAGATATAGCAAAAATAAATGAGAGCTGTACATCCCCCAGCACCCACTACCACGTTATGCAATCAACTATCGCCCATGTTTCTCAAGCGCCACATTAGATTTGTGCTATGGAAAATATACAGTATGACTAATTCACTGGCACATCAGCAGAGGGACTAGTGCTATTGTGACTGAGTGTGGATATAGTAAAAAACAGACATCAGGAACATGAGCAGGAAGTTACAAAATTGAAACAAACTCAAACATGAAACAAAGAATTATTTTGTAATTTCAAATTGGCAATATTTAGTAGTAAAAACTGTATTAAAGGATTTTTATTTCCTGAGTTAATATTCAACTGGGTATTGATTTTGATCAACAGGTTTTTGTTACAGCCTCATTAACTTCATAATGAATTGTATGTTGCTGTTTTGAAATATGAATCATTATTTAATATACTATAGCCGTTAGATTTAAAAAAAAAAAAAAATTAAAGTAATGAATGTTTCTTAATGTAATGAAGTTTTTTGTATTTGTATCAAACTCTGCCCTAGTTTCTGGTGCAGTGGCTTAGACATGGAGGATTTCCAAGTATTACAAGTTATGTTCCTTGTATTTACTGTAGTTGCACTTTTGTAATGGTCTCCTTTTCTTTTTCTTTTTAAGTGATGGACATGTGTGTCAGGTCATGTGCTTTGGAAGGTAATTAATAAAGATATTATAGAAGAAGCACCTGCTGATGTTGGATGGGTTGCGGGTTACCTTGAGTTCAAATAGAAGGGAAGCGGTGGTGGATTTCTGGGTTAGCGCTAGCAAGTAACATTGTCATCGTGTGCATGTTAAAAAGTAAGTTTAGTAAAGACTCAGACCGCTGCTGACCATTGCCAGGCTGTGGGAACTCATATTAATGTTAAAAAAAC
>NC_045735.1:9091719-9091972 GCF_008692095.1 Etheostoma spectabile | reverse complement strand
GAAATTTTCATGCCATGGGACCTTTAATTTCTTACTCAGATAAGCAAAGCGGCACTATAAACATAATTTATACAAGAAAACAAACTAGAATCTTAATAATAAAGCTGAATAGTCAGATTCTAAATAGGGAGTATTAATATAATTTGAAGATAGAAATACATTGGCATGCTGACCTGTATTGCCCTGACTCAAATTTCTACCTGTAGTAATTTACTCAAATATGTTTAGCCTCAGGAAATCTGTTACAATAATC
>NC_045735.1:9091604-9091709 GCF_008692095.1 Etheostoma spectabile | reverse complement strand
AGATGATCTTTATCTTTGCACTTTGATATTCTCAGAAAGCTGCTTGCCCATGCAGCCACCCAGAGACCCTTTGCTGCAGCTGGTCTCCCTCCAGAAGGCGTCTGG
>NC_045735.1:9091452-9091580 GCF_008692095.1 Etheostoma spectabile | reverse complement strand
GGCTGCTGCACTGGGAAAGACCAGCGAGGAGGTGGAAAAGCCCAAGCCTGCATCAGTGAGTTATTTTATTATTACGTTGTGAGGAAGTACAATTTTTCCTTTTTGCTGTTTTGTTCTCTTTGATTTTT
>NC_045735.1:9090937-9091442 GCF_008692095.1 Etheostoma spectabile | reverse complement strand
GAGTGCCTGTTCAATG
The DNA here is from genome assembly GCF_008692095.1 of Etheostoma spectabile. Taxonomy (NCBI): domain Eukaryota; kingdom Metazoa; phylum Chordata; class Actinopteri; order Perciformes; family Percidae; genus Etheostoma; species Etheostoma spectabile. The sequence continues at coordinate 9,091,426 of NC_045735.1, read as the reverse complement.
TTTGTTTTGACTGTGTGCTTTTTTATTTGATGAATTAGGTGAACCCGGAAGTATGGGCCACCATTCTGGCTCTGATCTGGCTTCATGGTTTCAAGAGGGTAATGTCAGGAAGAGTGGGAGCTTCTGGGTCTGAAGGCTGTTGTCATGGCTCGTGCCCAGGAATGGTAAAATAACCAAGAATCACAACGTTTTATCTGTTTGTTTACCAGATTGTGGGATTCTTAAAATCAGCTGTTTGCTCTCTGTTGGTGTTTATTCAGCACCATGGGGTGACGAAAAGGGGGTGTTAGTGGAAGCGGGAAATGCTCTGTTTGGGGGGTCCAGTGTGCAGAAAGACGCCCTGGGAATCTGAGATTTTCATTAGATCTGCTTCTATTCAGGACTGTTATTATGAACAGTGTACCATACTATTTACCTGGCAACAATTCAGTTTTGTTCTTATATGTTTTCTGTGCAATGTTTTCTCTTGTTTTTATGTTTGTGGGTCTT
>NC_045735.1:9088827-9090927 GCF_008692095.1 Etheostoma spectabile | reverse complement strand
ACCTAATGTGGTTCCAAAATTGTAAAAGTAAAGTAAATGAAGTAAACTACAAAAGAACAAAATGAGCATTAATGGATTACTTTGAGACTTCACACCTGCTCAATTCATTGTGCAGTAAAACTGTGTGACACCAGCCTTACATGCACTTTAGATCACGCTGAATTGTAAATCAAACCTTGAGCCTTCAGCATTCATTTCTCTCCGCATTGTACGAAGTATGAGCTGCCTGATGTTTTTTTACCTAACTTATGTTTAGGGATCTTTCAGTTGACGTTTTGTCCTCAGCCTGAACAGTTTTTATTCCTCTAAGACAGTGATTCCCGAAGTGGGGGTCGCGACCCCCAGGGGGGTCGCGAGCCAGAGAAGTAAATGAGTAAACTACAAAAGAACAAAATGACATTAATGGATTACTTGAGACTTCACACCTCTCAATTCATTGTGCAGTAAACTGTGTGACACACCAGCCTTACATGCACTTTAGATCACGCTGAATTGTAAATCAACCTTGAGCCTTCAGCATTCATTTTCTCTCCGCATTGTACGAGTATGAGCTGCCTGATGTTTTTTTACCTAACTTATGTTTAGGATCTTTCATTTGACTTTTGTCTCCAGCCTCGCAGTTTTTATTCCCTAAACAGTGATTCCCGAAGGGGGGTCGCGACCCCCAGGGGGGTCGCGAGCCAGAGAGGGGGGTCGCGAGTTGATTTCCAGAAATAATAAAAAATTTAAAAACGATTAGAAATAGCATGTTAGCCATGATTTTAACACAAGATAAAACTAGTGGATACTTTAAATAAACCAAGCAACTAAATAAAAGGAACAGCTTTTTTGATTTTTCTTCTTTTTCCGAGTACGGTCTCCACATTACACTACAACTGCCGGATTCCAAAGTAGGCTACTGGAACCGCAAGACTCTAACTCTATAATCTGTCATAAATACCTAATTGCATTTTAATGCAGGTACTGTGTTAGGATATCTTTAGAAAAACGAAATAACACCAAAATGTACAATTTAACGTGTTTAATTATACACTTGAGTTGCCCAGGTACTTCATAACCATAACATGGCATAGTTAAAACGTAATTTCCATTCACATCTGAAAAATATGTATGTAAACATGCAAATAACACCTAAAGTATTTTCTTTGAACATTTATACCTAACCTAACTGTCCTCTGCCTCGTGTGGTGTCTGCCTAGTGCGATTGCTTCTCGGACCGCGTCCCCCCACCCGTGTCGGGACCGCGCCCCGCTCCCTTTCCTCCTCTAAACTCGTTCTCATCTCCTCTGCCAGTTGCTGCCGTGAACTTCCTCCACCAATGTCCCTGCTGGTGCCCTCCTTGGAGGGATTTGTGTGTTTGCCAGCCAGTTGAGGATGTATAAAGTTGTATAAACACGTAGGCACCACCGCCAGCTCCGCTGTGTCCCGCTCCTTCCACAGAGCGGCCCCGCGCTGCCTTTCTGTTAAACGGAGTCCATCCCGCTCGTACTCATGGTGGTAGCAGCGTTACCAACCCGGGCTTTACCTTCGCCCCATCGCTGATGCCCACAGTTGTTACTCCAGACCGATTAAAACCAACACAACACGAAATACCGAATACTGTAAGCCGAAATAGGTAAAAGGGATTTTTTTTTTTTTGGCCTGTGTGTAATGTATATAAAACTATTTAAATTAAATTAGAGCTTTTTAACTTCTGTGCTCAAACATACTGCACATCCACCTCATTAGTGTGAGATTAGTTCAAATTAAAGTAATGATAAATATATGTAGAATAATGTCATGGCTGTTGTGTTATTTTGTGTTGTCAATATGCTCATGTTTGGATACCCTGTAGTGCGTGCGCGGTTTGCGCGCAATGTTTTATGTGGGGGGTTGGGGGGGGTGTCGCGAGTCACTTGCACCGTTACTTTGGGGGGTCGCGGGCTGAAAGTTTTGGGAACCCCTGCTCTAAGACATAGTCCAAATATGAGTTATACGTCATTGGATAGTGTCTGTGAGTGTGGTTGCAAACATGAAGGAAGGAAGAACAACATAAGAACCTATGATAAGAACGCTGGCAATAACCAAAATGGAAAGGACCATAGATCGTAATTCAAGCTC
>NC_045735.1:9085980-9088802 GCF_008692095.1 Etheostoma spectabile | reverse complement strand
TTGATTTCCAGAAATAAAATAAAAATTTAAAAACGATTAGAAATAGCATGTTGCCATGATTTTAACACAAGATAAAACTAGTGGATACATTTAAATAAACCAAGCAACTAATAAAAAGGAACAGCTGTTTGATTTTCTTTTCTTTCCGAGTAGCGGTCTCCAACATTACACTACAACTGCCGGATTCCAAAGTAGGCTACTGGAACCGCAAGACTCTAAACTCTTAATCTGTCATATAAATACCTAATTGCATTTTAATGCAGGTACTGTGTTAGGATATCTTTAAAAAACGAAATAACACCAAAATTACAATTTAACGTGTTTAATTAACACTTGTAGTTGCCCAGGTACTTCATAACTCATAACATGGCATAGTATAAACGTAATTATTCAATTGAAAACAAAAAATATGTTGATGTATAACTGCAAATAACACCTAAAGTATTTTCTTGGAACATTTATAACCTAACCTAACTGTCACTGCCTCCGTGTTGGTGTCTGCCTTATGCGCGCTGCTCCTCGACCGCGTCCCCCCACCCCGGTTTCGACCGCGCCCCGCTCCCTTTCCTCCTCTAAACTCTGTCTCAGCTCCTCTGCCAGTGCTGCCTGAACTTCCTCCCTACAATGTCCCTGCTGGTGCCCTCCTTGGAGAGGATGTTGTGTATTGTTCCAGCCAAGTTGAGAGTTATAATTGTATAAACACTAGGCAGCCACCGCCATCTAGCTCCGTGTCCCGCTCCTTCCACAACAGCCCGGCGCTGCCTTCTGGTAAAAACCGAGTCCATCCCGCCGTACTCATGGTGGTAGCAGCGTTAACCAACCCGGGCTTTACCTTCGCCCATCGCTGACCCCACAGTTGTTACTCAACCGATTAAAACCAACACCACGAAATACCGAATACTGTAAGGCCGAAATAGGTAAAAGGGATTTCTTTTTTTTTCCTAGTGTGTAATGTATATAAAACTATTTAAATTAAATATAGAGCTTTTTAACTTGCTGTGCTCCAAACATACTGCACATCCACCCTCATTAGGTGAGATTAAGTCAAATAAGTAATGATAAATTACTGTAGATAATGTCATGCTGTTGTGTATTTTGTGTTGTCAATATGCTCATGTTTGGATACGCCTGTAGTGCGTGCGCGGTTTGCGCGCATATTTTATAGTGGGGGGTTGGGGGGGTGGGGGGGTCGCGAGTCACTTGCACCGTTACTTTGGGGGTCGCGGGCTGAAAGTTTGGGAACCCCTGCTCTAAGACATAGTCCAAATATAGTTATACGTCATTGGATAGTGTCTTAGTGTGGTTGCAAACATAAGGAAGGAAGACAGCAAAGAACCTATGATAAGAACTGCTGGCAAATACAAAAAATGGAAAAGGACCTAGATCGTATTCAAGCTCAACCCACCCGGTGTCTCTCTTGATGTTAAATCCAGCACTCGGTTCTGGAGCGCAGGTGCATTCAGGTTTCACAGTAACCACAAGAACAAATAAAGCATACCAGACACCCGCCCATTACCAGAATATGTTTCATGTTCTAATTCTTTGTGTATTTAAAGAAAACTCCTGTATTGTAGGTGTTCTCTTTGGGATTGGGAAGGGGCCAGCTCTGCTCTATCAACGGGTTGCCAAGGAAGGAGGAGGTCACGCTCAGTTCATCACAGTGTACAGTTTCACCACAGTTTTAGATGCAGAAATACAGCTGGCTAATGATGGCAAAATGATGATTAATAAGTGTTAAACCTTCCGTTCACTGTTAATTATATATAAACTATTGTTTGTCTCATACTTGATAGTAAATTAGGTGGACGATGGTTTGCTCAGGGGTTTTTTTCATCAGTAAAAAAGCTGCACCATGTTCCTTGTTTCTCTGGTTATATTCTATATAAATACTTCATAATCAACTACTGCTTCTTCAATAAATAAGAAAAATTGAAGGCTTACTCATTTCAACCAGGAGATCTTTTTAATTGCATTTACTACAATATGTACCATAGTTATGCATAGAGTTAGAGTACCATGCTGACTCAGGCTCATTGAGCTGTTGTTAAATGCTAAAATATAATCTTTTATTAAATGACAATCTGGGTGTGCTTAGTACATCTTTTCCATTTTAAAACAAATGAAAAACTGCAATTGGCCAAAAGCATTCACCTTGCTTTCATGCTGTATCTGTTTTTACGATTGCATTAACATCTCAAGAAACCGACTTCATTTTAACAATCTTCAAACAGCTTTCTTTGAATTGAACAATAAAAAAATCTTTGTATTTTTGTCACTGTCTCTCAGCAAACCCAAACAACACTTGACACAGATCAGTGGCTGGCAATTTGACCTTTTCTATAACAAAATCAGCACCAGCGGTTGGGCTGAGAAGTCTCTTTCATGTTTGATTTAGATTTAACATTGTTAGAGTAGTGAGGAAACATGGCCAAGGACAAAAGTTACCATGAAAGTTGGAGATATGTAGGCTCATCACTAATATTATTACACTTTTGTGTGTGTTAATTTAGTATGTTGTTAACAGCTTTATCTCATATGGCCTTCTTAAATCATTAAGAAGCTATACGAGATAAAGCTTAATAAATTATTAATATATACACAAGCTCCACCACCCGAGGCCTGTCAGGAACCCACCCGGTGCTCTCTTGATGTTAAATCCAGCACTCGGTTCTGGAGCGCAGTGTGCATTCAGGTTTTCACAGGTAAAACCACAAGAACATAAAGCATACCAGACACCCGCCCAATTACCAGAATATGTTTCATGTTCTAATTCTTTGTGTATTTAAAGAAAACTACTGTATTGTAGGTGTTTCTCTTTTGGG
>NC_045735.1:9085845-9085959 GCF_008692095.1 Etheostoma spectabile | reverse complement strand
GCTCTTATCAACGGGTTGGCCAAGGAAGGAGGAGGTCACGCTCAGTTCATCACAGGGAGTGACAGGTTCACCACAGTTTTTAGATGCAGAAATTACAGCTGGCATTAATGATGC
>NC_045735.1:9085702-9085835 GCF_008692095.1 Etheostoma spectabile | reverse complement strand
TTAATAAGTGTTAAAACCTTCCGTTCACTGTTAATTATATAGTAAACTATTGTTTGTCTCATACATTGATTAGTAAATTATTGTGGACGATGAGTTTGCTCAGAGGGTTTTTTTCATCAGTAAAAAAGCTGCA
>NC_045735.1:9085054-9085692 GCF_008692095.1 Etheostoma spectabile | reverse complement strand
TCCTCTGTTTCTCTGGTTATATTCTATGATAAATACTGTCATAATCTACTACTGCTTCTTCAATAAATAAGAAAAATTGAAGGCTTACTCATTTCAACCAGGAGATCTTTTTTTATTGCATTTAGCTACAATATGTACCATAGTTATGCATAGAGTTAGAGTACCATGCTGACTCAGGCTCATTGGAGCTGTTGTTAAATGCTAAAATATAATCTTTTATTAAATGACAATCATGGGTGTGCTTAGTACATCTTTTCCATTTTAAAACAAATGAAAAACTGCAAATTGGCCAAAAGCATTCACTTGCTTTCATTGCTGTATCTGTTTTTACGATTGACATTAGACATGTCAAGAAACCGACTTCAATTTAGTAACATCTTCAAACAGCTTTCTTTGAATATGAACAATAAAAAAATCTTTTGTATTTTGTCACTGTCTCTCAGGAAACCAAACAACACTTGACACAGATCAGTGGCTGGCTAATTTGACCTTTTCTATAACAAAATCAGCTACCAGCGGTTGGGCTGAGAAGTCTGCTTTCATGTTTGATTTAGATTTACATTGTTGAGAGTAGTGAGGAAACATGGCCAAGGACAGAAGTTACCACTGAAAGTTGGAGAATATGTTAGGCTACGTAG
>NC_045735.1:9084855-9085044 GCF_008692095.1 Etheostoma spectabile | reverse complement strand
ACACTTTTGGTGTGTTAATTTTAGTATGTTATGTATAACAGCTTTATCTCATATGGCCTTCTTAAATCATTAAGAAGGCTATACGAGATAAAGCTATGAAATAAATTATTATATTAATATACACAAGCTCCACCACCCGATGCATGTCAGGAATGAAGCACGGTACCTCACAGCGCGCTACCCAGGCGA
>NC_045735.1:9084627-9084845 GCF_008692095.1 Etheostoma spectabile | reverse complement strand
TGATTGGCCTAGGCTAACCGAACCCACACATCTTGCCTCAGAATCCAACCAACGAAAGGCAACAAGTAGGTTACTAGCCAATCAGAGGGAGAGGAGCGCGGGTTAAGCCTTCCACATGCATTCACTATCCTGTGAAATAAAATAGACATTCAGCAGCTTTGCGCAGTGCTGTCCTGTTCTTGTTTTGTAACGTTTAACGTTAAAGTTAACGCTACATA
>NC_045735.1:9084352-9084617 GCF_008692095.1 Etheostoma spectabile | reverse complement strand
GGGAAAACTAACTGGACAGAATCATTTTCTTCAAAGGTAGGTATTTATTAGTATCAGAAAGTTTTTTCTTAGAGCCATATCTGAATAGGTAAAAGAAAACCTCGGAAGTTTAAGACCAGTTCAAGTTGGTTCAGGTATGTACCTAAACCAACCCTCATTAGTAATTAGTTTTAGAAAATGGACAAATCTCCCTTTCTGTTACAGGCTCAAAGATGAACTGCTGTGGTCTGCTCAATGCTGAGAAGGAACCAGGTAAAGATTTGTT
>NC_045735.1:9084156-9084342 GCF_008692095.1 Etheostoma spectabile | reverse complement strand
ATTAAAACCTTACTATTTGGTCTCCATTCAGACCTAAATAACATATTTTAAGTGTTTATAACACCCTGTGAACTCAACAGTATCATGGTTTACTGCATATGTTTGCTTGTGTTCATAGTGACTATATGTAGCCTAACTTTCTTGCACATATAAAGTTAGTTTATGAATGAAATAGGCTAGACGTAT
>NC_045735.1:9082411-9084146 GCF_008692095.1 Etheostoma spectabile | reverse complement strand
TACCTGAGGGCCAATTCAGGGTGGGTTTTGAATTATTTACAATCCAGGAAGTATCTCCATCAGTTGACAGCCCGACCAAAGTTGATTCACGTTATCGACGTTGTCTTTCCCTTTCCCTTTTAGATAGGCCTATTCTTCATTTAATTTTCTTCTTTACTTCTTTACCCTGCCCCAGTGTCAGCCATAACTACACCAGTAACTTCTAAAATAACACTAAAATACAAAAGGCCTTTATAAAGAAATCTCCTGCTTCCTTTTACCTGGCTCAAAAGTCTGGATACGAACACAGTGTTTTTCGGTGTAACATAGAAATATGCGACCCATCAGAATATGTAACTGTAGCGCCGTCTACCTGCCGCAAACATTCTGTGACTGTGAGGGAACAACCAAACCGGTCAGAGGCCTTAATAAAGCTATATGAATGACGTTCTTTTCACTGTTAGTCACTTTTGATGTTACAGGTCATTTAAGACCACTGTATGAAAAGTGACAGAGCTTCAGAAACATTAAAACGTTACATTTAGTCATGTTAAGTATTTTATATATCTTGACTTCTTTACTGTCACTGGAGTGTATGAACAAGGGTGGTTCAGATTGTGCTGGTGTGTCTCCATGTGTGCAGATAGGGTCCCATGTGAGTTTGAGTTTGGAAAACAGCAAGGGAGCAAAAGAGCTTTTCTAATAAATAAATTAAAAATAAAAGGGAACAACTTCAATAAGAATAATGAATTATCATTGTTAATCATTAACCATTTGTGCATTGTATCCTGTTTGTTGGTTAGTTCCTCTGAAGAGCGTGGAGGTGGAGGTGGAGGTTAGGGACCATGTTGCTACAGTGGTCTCCACTCTGAACTATGAGAACAAGGAGGACCAACCCCTGATGCTGATTTTTGTCTCCCTCCTGCTGGAGATGCTGCTGTTCTTGCTCACTTAAGTGCGAAGATCGAGACCGACAGAGATTGTAGCTGAGGTGAAGGAGAAATGGCGCGTGCGAGGGTTGAGCTGGAACGGTGAGATGTTTACTCACACCACAATCTAAAACCCGAGTGTGGCAAATGTTACCTACATGTGTTCTTATCTGTCCTCCATGCTCGTAGGATATGATGACGGTTGAGCTCTGGCAGCAGGGCCTTGTTGCCGGGTGTGCAGAGTGATCAGATTCCAGATATACTCTCTCTGAGTGGGGCAGATCCTGCTCCCAGGAGAGACAGCTCCATCGAGGCTGTTAGTTACGTCCTTGGAGCTGGCTGGGGCATGAGGCTGTATTACGCATGTTTGTGTCTGCCTGCGGGCTCACCCTCGCTACCACTCGGTTTAGCAACCCAGCCAACACTGTCATCAGGACTTTAAACTTCAGCTTAGTGCACACCACACTTGCCCAACAGTCACATGCCCAACAGTAAACTGGTGAAAATAAAAATGCTTTGTTCACTACACTGGGACAACACGATGTCCCAAACCTGTGATGTAGTCTCTACGGTAAATGGTCGTGCAACTTCCCAAAAGAAAAGTACTGAGATGTGATCATAGAAGCTTAGGTGTTCATGCACTTCTTTTGTTTTATGTTATCAGTAAATAGAAACAGCCATACACCATTACAATTTCAATCAAATGACAGAACTGAAAATGACACAATATATAAAAAAACAGTATAATTAGTTATCTTTAAAGAAAAATGTTTAATGGTCTGCATTTGTGATCCTTGTTCAAAACCACTAAAAGTCTTGTATTTGAG
>NC_045735.1:9081515-9081645 GCF_008692095.1 Etheostoma spectabile | reverse complement strand
TCTGGCAGTATGGATGGGGCCCGTATAAAGAGTGCCAGGGTATTCATTATGTGTTAGCTCTGTCAATTAATTATTTACAGTGTCCTATCTTTCTATCTTAGTATCTTTTCTCTCTTCCCTTAAGGATACT
>NC_045735.1:9081304-9081484 GCF_008692095.1 Etheostoma spectabile | reverse complement strand
GCTGCTATTTCAACATCTACAGTTTTGGGTCCAGTCATGAACACATCTTCCCGTAAGTTACCGGCTCATGACACTCAGTCCAACAAATGTGTTCCTGTTTAAGGTGTTAATGCTTGTATATTTATGTGTGTGGTGACAGTCAGAGTGTGGAATACTGCCAGAAGACCATGGAAGAGGCTC
>NC_045735.1:9081054-9081160 GCF_008692095.1 Etheostoma spectabile | reverse complement strand
CACACACACACACACCCCTACTGTTCCATGTTTAACAGGTTCACTCTTACCAAACCTTGAGCTTTACACTTTACTGTAAAACCACTTGTGTAACTGACCTTTCAAC
>NC_045735.1:9080945-9081044 GCF_008692095.1 Etheostoma spectabile | reverse complement strand
TGCTTCTGGGTGTGATGTAACTTAGAGTGTTAACTCTTCTCCCTAGCTATTTGTCTTTACTGACGGGGAGGTGGGGAACACCAAAGAAGTTATAAATCT
>NC_045735.1:9080795-9080935 GCF_008692095.1 Etheostoma spectabile | reverse complement strand
AATTCAGGTTCCCACAGGTAAAACCACAAGAATATTAATCACAACAAGCACCCGCCCATTTACCAGAATATGTTTCATGTTTTAATGCTTTGTGTATTTAAAGAAAACTACTGTATTGTAGGTGTTTCTCTTTTGGGATT
>NC_045735.1:9080590-9080751 GCF_008692095.1 Etheostoma spectabile | reverse complement strand
AGGAGGAGGTCACGCTCAGTTCATCACAGGGACTGACAGGATGCAACCCAAAGTAAGAGTGACACAATAAAGCTGTCAAGTTAAAAAATGCAATTGGACATTTATACTCAGAAATCCTCGTTCCGGTACCTTAAAACAACAGGTGATGCAGTCGCTGCGTT
>NC_045735.1:9079236-9080263 GCF_008692095.1 Etheostoma spectabile | reverse complement strand
CCTCTCAGAACCAGGTCCACTTCAGTCTCAAACCTGCAGAGGACACTGGGTAAAACCTTGGGTCAATCAGCACTGTGAAACATTGAATTCTAACCTGACAAATGTTATGTTTAATGTATTTACTCAAGTTAAAAGAAAAAGAATTAAGGGAAAAGAAATATGACATTATTTATTATAAGAATATTGTGATGATACCTTCCATTACTTGCTCAGTGGCTGACTTCACAATTAGGATAATGGTTATAAATGTAATCATTCTGTCACGCTACAAGAGAAGATACCTTGAAATGTGTAGGTACTGTATATATACAGTATATACAGGTGAAACTAAAAAAATAAGCATATGGTGCAAAATTTAATTCATTTCAGTAATTCAACTTGAAGGTGAAACTAATATCTCATTACATGCAAAGTGAGATATTTCAAGCTTTTATTTGATATAATTTTGATGATTATGGCCTACAGCTAATGAAAACCCCAAATTCAAATTCTCAGAAAATTAGTATATTACATGAAATCAATAAAAAAGGATTTTAAATACAGAAATGTCAGCCCTCTGAAAAGTATAATCATGCGTATGTACTCGTCTGGGCCCCTTTTACATGAATTACTGCCTCAATGTGGCGTGGCATGGATGCTATCAGCCTGTGGCCCTGCTGAGGTGTCATGGAAGACCAGGATGCTACAATAGCGGCCTTCAGCTCTTCTGCATCTTTCTCTTGGCACCACAGATTCTCTATGGGGTTCAGATCAGGAGAGTTTGCGGGCCGATCAAGCACAGTAATCCCATGGTCATTGAACCAGGTCATCTGCTGGTCATCTGCTGGTATTGGTCCCCTTTGCTTTATTAAGTCCAGAGTCTACCGTCTACCAAGACATTTTAGAGTACTTATGCTTCCTTCAGCAGATGAGCTTTATGGAGATGCTGACTTCATTTTTTCAGCAGGACTTGGCACCTGCCCACACGGCCAAAAGTACCAAAATGTGGTTCAATGACCATGGGATTACTGTGCTTGATTGGCCCGCA
>NC_045735.1:9077521-9079226 GCF_008692095.1 Etheostoma spectabile | reverse complement strand
CTCTCCTGACCTGAACCCCATAGAGAATCTATGGCTGCTATTGTAGCATCCTGGTCTTCCATAACGCCTCAGCAGGGCCACAGGCTGATAGCATCCATGCCACGCCGCATTGAGGCAGTAATTTATGCAAAAGGGGCCCAAACAGAGTACTGAGTACATATGCATGATTATACTTTTCAGAGGGCTGATATTTCTGTATTTAAAATTCTTTTTTTATTGATTTCATGTAATATGCTAATTTTCTGATATTTTGGATTTGGGGTTTTTATAAGCTGTACGCCATAATCATCAAAATTATATCAAATAAAGGCTTGAATTATCTCACTTTGCATGTAATGAGTCTATATTATATATTAGTTTCACCTTTTAAGTTGAAGTACTGAAATGAATGAACTTTTGCACCATATGCTAATCTTTTGAGTTTCACCTGTACATGAAAATTTCTTTTATATTCAAATTAAATAAAGAATGCTGCCTAATTACAAATACAACTCACACATTAAAACGAAAACGGCAACATTTAAACTGTGTTGTGAAAGAAACACAAGGATCCCTGCAGTTGAACAAAATGGAAAAAATACTTAATTCTTTTTCTCTACAGTTTTAACACTTACTAATAGTCGTTTCATTTGTGGAGCTGTTTTTTGTTGTTGTTGTGCATCACTGTGATTGGCTCAGCTGCTCTAGTTCAATGAGACCAGTGATATGACTGGCTAAAAGTGTACTTTACCTAGCCCTTGTGCCCTTTGCGCTGCTGCACATACTAGAACCAAAATGGCAGATGCTATGACTTCCTCGCACTTGACAGAATACTAATTCAGAGCTGATGTCCTCTACTGACCTGGCTGACAGGCTTTTTGTAGCCGCCGTTGTTTTCACTCAAGGACGTGCAGATTAGGGCAGGTGGCATCTTTAGATTGGCTGTATTGACAGTAAGTGATATTAATTTTCCTGTACATAATGTCATTGCCCTGGCTGCACCCGGCTTCTCACCCAGTGTGTGTTGGGTTAGGCTCTATCTCTCTAGGATCCTGCACAGTACCTGGTAATAGATAACCACTAATTGAAAACTAATAGGCAAATGTCCTGTGCAGCTGTGTTTTAACATCTCGCTTCTGTCTGCAGATTAACATCCACAGGTTGGCTGCTCGGACTCAATTCGCTCTCCTGGAGATGGAGGATAGAGAGAGTCAGAGGAGAGCAAGAAGAAGAATTGAAGAAAAAGGTGGTGGACTTAGTGTCCAATCAGGAGTGAGCAGTGCCTCACTGCCTTCATTGGCGTCAACAACAGGAACGGAGGAGTGATAGGACCTCTGGTCTCAGAAATGTTCCCACACCATGAGTATTTCCCACAAAAATGTTACCGTCTACTAAAGCGATACTGTCCTGTAGTGACATGAATAATCGTATAAAGAAGTATGATGATGTACTGTTTTTACAGTCCATAAAATCATTGATGATTTGCAAATCTATCTAGTGGTTTGCACATCTGTACACATGTTCCCATGCACTTTTGAGATATTCGAAAGACTTAAATATTTTGTATTTATTTATTTTATTGCTAAGTCTCATGTCTTGACCTCATAAACATTTTTTATTTTTAATTCTTTAAGGGATGATGGCCGATTGTATGCCTATGCAGTGCATGCAGTCCATACATCCTGTAATGAATTGTAAGTACAGAGTTGATTGGCAGTTACACACA
>NC_045735.1:9077398-9077511 GCF_008692095.1 Etheostoma spectabile | reverse complement strand
TCTATGAAAAAAGTAAATTGATGTAACTAAAACAAAACACATTTATTTGGCAGATTGCTCTTTAATTTTTGTTCATCTTGAATGTTAAATACTGTGTGTACAGTAGGTGTAGG
>NC_045735.1:9076935-9077388 GCF_008692095.1 Etheostoma spectabile | reverse complement strand
AATAATGTGTTTTGGTTGTCGGGAACATGCAGCAGGTGAGGAAGATTGAGTTGCTGTGTGTGTGCATGGAACAGCTGGTATCAGAACAGGAAGTTATCAAATCAAATGATGTTTCTAAAGCGCCACATTAGATTTGTGCTAGGGAAAATATACAGTATGACATATTCACTGGCAGAGCAACAGATGGACTAGTGTTTATTGTGACTGAGTGTGGATATTGTAGAAAATCAGGGACATGAGCAGGAAGTTACAAAATAAAACCAAACTCAAAAATGAAACATGGAATTACTTTGTAATTTTATATAGGCAATATTTAGTAGTAAAAACTATATTAAAGTTAATTTTCAACTGGGTATATATTTCCTACAAAAACTAGTAAAATGAGAATTTATTAAAATAGTTTTTAATGGAAGTCTGGAAATGCTGATAGCTGGAGTCAGTTAATCTTTAAAT
>NC_045735.1:9076296-9076925 GCF_008692095.1 Etheostoma spectabile | reverse complement strand
TGAGTCTTATGATTGTTACAGCCTCATTAACTTCATAATGGACTGTAAGTTGCTGTGTTGAAATATGAATCGTTATTTAATATATAGCCGTTAGATTTTATGTATGTGTTTAAGTTTTTTGTATTTTTATCAAACTCTGCCCTAGTGTCTGGTGCAGTGGTTTAGACATGGAGGATTTCCTGCTTTATCATGAAACAAAATCATTGATCATTTGCCAATCTCCAAATCAGTTGAATTTGATTTGGAGTTGAGAGCTAACATTTGTTCTTTGCTCACGGTGTGTTTGCACATCTGAACACATGTTCTCATGCATATTTGAGATACAGTATTTTGAATTTTTTAAAGACCTGAATATTTTCTTAACTGCTTGTTATGAGTCATTGGAACCAGTGTTTTGGAAAGAGTTTTTTTTTACTATGTCTCATGTATTGACCTCATATTATTTTTGAAATCTCTAAGACATGATGACTTTGAGAAGTCCTCGGTCTGCTCTGTCCTTTTCTCCTGAGATGAATTGCAAGTAAATAGCTGAATAACAGTGTAACACACATCAGTTTCTCTATTAGAAAATATTACTAAATACAACTGACACTGACTCAGGATCATCTTAGTCAGTCATGGCTCGTCCT
>NC_045735.1:9075787-9076286 GCF_008692095.1 Etheostoma spectabile | reverse complement strand
GAGGTAGACATGGAAACTGGATGTTCGCAGTTTAATGAATTTGGGGAATTTCTGACTTTTCATCCAGTGTATTTTTATTCAGTCAAACTTTTTAAAATCTGAAAAAATTATCAAAGTCAAGACAGAACAAACTTGGTAACTTATTTATTTAATTTGATAGTCAGAGATGTAATTGTTTGTAATATTGGCACTAGAAACCTAATTTATACAAGAAAACCATTTTAAGAATGTTTAATTGTTTCAAATTCAATAAAGCTAACATTATGGTGAAGACAACCAGATTCCAAAGAAGCAACCATGTATTATAAGTTATGTTCCTTGTATTTACTGTAGTTGCTTTTTTATAATGGTCATCTTTTCTTTTTCTTTTTAAGTGATGGAATCGTGCGCCATGTCACGTTTTGAGCACATGGCCTGTTTCAAGGGTAATTAATAAAGATATTATTGAAGAAGCACCTGCTGATGTTGGATGGGTTGCGGGTTACCTTGAGTTCAAACA
>NC_045735.1:9061892-9075765 GCF_008692095.1 Etheostoma spectabile | reverse complement strand
TTCTGGGTTGGGGCTAGCAAGTAACATTGTTTTGTGTGCATGTTAAAAAGTAGGTTTACTACAGACTCACACCGCAGCTGACAGGACTTTAGACTCTTTTTTTGCTCTTGTCTAGTTCTTTATTTATTATCTAAATAAAGAATTTTTTCTGAACATTTTCTGTGTGGACTAAGCATAGAAAGGGGAGGTTACCTTTCTATGATCAGCCCATCCGAGCCAGGGTACCCAGGGCTAGGTTTACACCTATCACCATTCCTAGCCACTGGGGGACCATAGTTAAAAAAACTCATAAAGGGAAATTTTCATGTCATGGGACCTTTAATTTCTTACTCATACAAGCAAAGTTGGCACTATAAACCTAATTTATACAAGAAAACAAACAAGAATCTTAATAATAAAGTTGAATCGTCAGATTCTAAATAGGGAGCATTAATATAATTTGAAGATATAAACACATTGGCATGCTTGTTCACACTATCAGTCAAGAAAAGCACACAGGCAAAACAACAACTAACAGCGCGCCAGGACGGGTATACACAAAAAGGTCACAAGATGTACACAAAACAACCAACAAAACAAATTGGTACTATGCCTCCACACGTATAAATAGGATTGAAGACACTTCCCAGTAAATATTATTATTAAATTATTTATCAATAATAATTATTAATACTTCATGTTATTATATTTGACATTTAACCCACCAATGCAGGCTTGGCTTTCCACCTCCTCGCTGGTCTTTCCCAGTGCAGCAGCCAGATCTGGATCCAGCACCCAGCAGCCAGACGCCTTCTGGAGGAGACCAGCTGCAGCAAAGGGTCTCTGGTGGCTGCATGGAGAATCAGCTTTTCTGAAATATAAAGTGCAAAGATAAAGATCATCTTTGTGATTATTGTAACAGATTTCCTGAGGCTAACACTATTGAGTGATTACTACAGTGTAAAGGTGGTCGTAATATAATACTCCCCCTATTTAGAATCGGGCTATTCACTTTATTATTGACTTTCTAGTTTGTTTCTTGTATAAATTATGTTCTAGTGCCAACACATTGCTTGTCTGAGTAAAATTAAGACATGAAAATTTTACTTTTATGAGTTTTTTTTTAACGATGGTCCCCCAGTGGCTAGATGGTGAGTTGTAAACCTAGCCCTGGTATCCTGGCTTCAGATGGGCCGCTCATAGAAAGTAACCTCCCTTTCTATGCTTAGCCCGCACAGAGAATTTAGCCCACCCCATAAGAGAGATAGAGAAGAGAGAGTAGAGAGAGAGAGAGAGAGAGAGAGAGCTTCATCGCTGCGCCTCCACCTTGCCTCCTTAGATATAAATAAAGAACCCAGACAAGCCAAAAAAGAGTCTAAAGCAGCAGTGTTGAGTCTTTACTAAACCTACTTTTAACATGCACACAAAACAATGTTACTTGCTAGCCACCCAACCCCAGAAACCCACCACCCTTCCCTTCTGTTTGAACTCAAGGTAACCGCACAGACCGTCCAACATCAGCAGGTGCTTCTTCAATACTACTTTAAGGCTATATATTTTTTGTTATGTGTGTAGTGTGTTTGTGTGCGGGAGGTCTGCGTAAATGGTTTGTTGTTTACGTCACATGCGCACCAGTTGTGGGTTGTTTAATTGGAGGTAATAAAGGGAATCACAGGTGAGGTGGATGGGAAATCTGGTACACGACGGCGGAACTCATTATTTGCACCCAGCAGAGTTTGGAAAGGGCTTCAGATTTCACCCAGGTGGCATTATTTGTGGACAGATTGCCACTACAATATCTTTATTACTTACCCTCTAAACCCATGTCTGTATCAAACCTGCCATGTCATCCATGTCCATCACTTAAAAGAAAAAAAGGAGATCGTTACAAAAAGCATCTACAGTAATACAAGGGACATAACTTGTAATACTGGAATCCTCCATGTCTAAAGCCACTGCACCAGAAATCGGGGCAGAGTTTGATACAAATACAAAAATTTCACTACAGAAAAAATGATTAATTAATTTTTATTATTTATTTTTTAAATCTAATGGATAATAAATGATTCATATTTCCAACACAACAATTACAATCCATTATGAAGTTAATGAGGCTGTACAAAAACCAATGATCAAAATCTATTCCCGTTGATGTTACCTCACCAAACAAAACCCTTTAATACCGGTTTTTACTACTAAATATTTGCCTATTTGAAATGACAAAGAATTTTAGTTATATTTTTGAGTTTGTTTATATTTTGTAACTCCTGCCTCATGTCTCTGATGTCTGTGTTTTACTATATCCACACTTCAGTCCAAATAGCACTATTCCATCTGCTGATGTCCTGTGAAATTGTCGTACTGTACTGTACTGTAAGTACTCTAAGGACTAAACTGAGGCTTTGTTTAGTTTAGTTTTGCAGTATTGGCCATTAATGAAAGTATTGGACTGTAAAAAGTTTGACTAATAAAAATACACTGGATGAAAAGTCAGAAATTCATCAAATCATTAAACTGTAACATACAGTTTCCATGTCTACCCTGAATCTCATGACGAGTCGTGACTGACTAAGATGATCCTGATCAGTGTAGTTTATATTTAGTATATTTTCTACTAGAGAAACTGATTGTGTTACACTGCTTATTCACTATTTACTTACCATTCATCTCAGGAAAAGGACAGAGCAGACTGAGGACACTCCGGGCCTCATGTCTTAGAGATTTAAAAATAAAGTTAGGTCATACAGACATAGTACCAAAACTCTATACCAAAACACTGGTTCCAATACTCATAACAAGCAGTTCAACAAATATTCAGTCTTCAAAAATATTCAAAATACTGCCTCCCAATATGCATGGAACATGTGTTCAGATGTGCAAACACACCGTGAGCAAAGAACAAATGTTTAGCTCTCACTCCAAATCAAATTCAACTGATTTGAGATTGCAAATGATCCAATGCTTTTGTTTTCATGATAAAGCAGAAATCCTCCATGTCTAAACCACTGCACCAGAACTAGGGCAGCGTTTGATACAAATACAAAAAGACTTCACACACAAAACAATGATTAAATTGCATTTAATTTTATCTTCTAAAGTCTAATGGCTGTATATTAACACATGATTAATATTTCA
This sequence comes from Etheostoma spectabile, assembly GCF_008692095.1. Lineage (NCBI taxonomy): Eukaryota > Metazoa > Chordata > Actinopteri > Perciformes > Percidae > Etheostoma > Etheostoma spectabile. Next base: position 9,072,651 of record NC_045735.1, on the reverse strand, counting down.
ACACAGCAACTTACAGTCCATTATGTAAGTTAATGAGCGGTACCAAAGTCCATACAATAGTACTCTAAGGACTAAACTGAGACTTTGTTTAGTTTAGTTTTGCAGTATTTGGTCCATTAATGAAGTATTGAACTTGTAAAAAGTTTGACTAAATAAAAATACACTGGATGAAAAGTCGAAATTCAATTAAATTCATTAACTGCGAACATCCATTTCCATGTCTACCTCTTGAATCTCAGGACGAGCCAGGACTGACCTAAGATGATCCTGAGTCAGTGTCAGTTATATTTAGTAATGTTTTCTACAGAGAAACTGATGTGTGTTACACTGCTATTCAGCTATTTACTTACCTACTTCCCCAAAAGTGGAAAGGACAGAGCAGACCCAGAAGACTCGGGGCCATCATGTGCTTAGAGATTTAAAAAAAAAAAAATATGATGTCATACATGAGACTTAGTTTAAAAAAACTCTATACAAAACACTGGTACCAATGACTCACAACAAGCAGTATCAAAAACTATTCAGTCTTTGTAAAATTCAAAACACTGTATCTCAAAAATGCATGGGAAACACGTGTTCAGATGTGCAACCACACCGTTGCAGAGTTTGATAAAAAATACAAACACTTAACACCATACATAAAATGATTAATTAATTTAATTTATATCTTTTAAAATCTAATGGCTAATTTAAATAAGATTCTATTTCACACAGCAACTTAGAGTCCATTATGAAGTTAAGAGGCTGGTAACAAAACTTCTAAGAATCCGCCCTTGCTTATTTAGAGATAATTGACTACAGCTATCACATTTCCAGACTTCAATTAAAAACTATTTATTCAATTCTCATGTTACTACTTTTTGTAAGAAATATACCCATTGAAAATTAACTTTATACAGTTTGTCCTACTAATATTGCCTATATAAAATGACTGAGTTTTTTGTGTTTTATTTTTGTACACTTCCTGCTCATATCCCTGATGTCTGTTTTTAATATCCACACTCAGTCACAATAAACACTAGTCCATCTGCTGCTCTGCCAGTGAATTAGTCATACTGTATATTTTCCTAGCACAAATCAATGTGGCGCTTTAGAAACATCATTTGATTTGATACTTCCTGTTCTGATAACCAGCTGTTCCATGCACACACACAGCAGCTCAATCTTCCTCACTTGCTGCATGTTTCCAACAACCAAAACACATTATTGCCAACCTACACCTACTGTACACACAGTATTTAACAATTCAAGATGAACAAAAATAAGAGCAATCTGCCACATAAATGTGTTTTGTTTTAGTTACACAATTTACTTTTTTCACAGAAACCCACAGATGTGTGTAACTGCCAATCAACTCTGTACTTACAATTCATTACAGGAGGCATGGCTCCCACTTGACTTCGCGCATTGAAAAATAACAGGACATCCCTTAAAAGAGTTAAAAATAAAAAATGTTTTGAGTTGTCAAGACGGAGATACTTAGCATAAAATACATAAATATTAAATATTTGGTCTTTCAATATCTCAAAAGTGCATGGGAACATGTGGTACAGATGTGGCAAACATGCTGTGGCAGAGATCAATGCCACCATCAAATCATGATGAAACTGATTTGTGATTTGCATATGATCAATGAGTTTCCGCACTGTAAACACAAGTACATCATCATGCTTCCTTTATATGATTAATCATAGTCAGCTACAGTACAGTATCTCTTTAGTAGAGGGTAACCTTTTTTTGGGATATACTCACTGGGTATGGGAACATTTCTGAGGACCAGAGGTCCTTGAATCACCTCTCCGTCTCCTTTGTTGACAGCAATGAAGGCAGTGAAGGCACTGCTCACTCCTGATTGGACACTAAGCTCCACCACCTTTTTCTTCAATCCTTCTTCTTGCTCTCCTCTGCTCTCTCTCTCCTCCATCTCCAGAGAGCGAATTCGAGTCCGAGCAGCCAACCTGTGGACTGTTAATCTGCAGACAGAAGAGAGATGTTAACACATCTGCACAGACATTTGCCATATTAGTTTTTCAATTAGTTGTTATCTATACCAGCGTATCCTGCTCAGGATCCTAGAGAGATAGAGCCTAACCCAACACACACTGGGTGAGAAGCCGGGTGCAACCAGGGCAATGACATTATGTACAGGAAATTAATATCACTTACTGTCAATACAGCCAATCTAAAGATCCACATGCCCTAATCTGCACGTCCTTCAGTGAAACAAGAGGGCTGAAAAAGCCTGTCAGCCAGGTGCAGTAGAGGACATCCGCTCTGAATTGTATTCTGTCAAGTACAGGAAGTCATAGTCCTCTGCCATTTTGGTTCTAGTATTGCAGCATAGCAAAGTGTTGGGTGAAGTACACTTTTAGCCATTCATATCACTGGCTCATTGCACTAGAGCAGCGGACCAATCACCGTGATGCCAACAACAACACTAAAACAGCTTCACAAATTCAACGACTATTCTTCCAGGTAATCTAGCTTTAAAAGTCATTGACTCATGACTGTATTTTAACATTTTAACATTGTAGAGAAATAGAATTAATTATTTGTTTCGCATATTGTTCAACCCAAATGCAGGGGATCCTTGTGTTTCTTCACAACACAGTTTAAATGTTACCATTTTCATTTTATGTGTGAATTTATTTATAACTATGCAGCACTTTATTTAATTGACTATAAAAGAAATTGTCATGTATTATATATATTTACATGTATATATACATATACACAGTACCAACACATTTCAAGGTATCTTCTCTTTTAGCGTGACAAAATGATTACATTTATAACCATTATCCTAATTGTGAAGTCAGCCACTGAGCAAGTAATGGAAGGTATCATCACAATATTCTTATAATAAATAATGTCATATTTCTATTCCCTTGCTTCTTTTTGTTTTAACTTGAATAAATACATTAACCATAACATTTTTAAGGTTAGAATCCAATGTATCACAGTGCTGTTTGACCCGAGGTTTTACCCAGTGTCCTCTGCAGGTTTGAGACTGAAGTGGACTTGGTTCTGAGAGGGATGACCTGCCAGGCTGTACTTCACCGTCACACAGCCCTCCGCTGCCTCTGAACTCTGAGAAAATGATCACAGTGTTGGAAAAACCATTACTATCATTATTACATACAAATCAATCCTTCAAATGTAAAACCTGACAAATCTATCCAAAGAAGTATGTCACTATGAGATGGTGCTGCTCTTACCTGTCCAGTGAGCTGGGCATAAACCAGTGACCTTTGACCCTGGAAAATTGTTGTGATTGGTGGAGAGAAAGCAGTGACAGACACTCCCTTTGGCAAATCCCACTTGACTGAGATGTCCACCACAGTTGGGTGCAGTGCAAAACGCAGCGACTGCATCACCTGTTGTTTTAAGGTACCGGAACGATGATTTCTGAGTAAAAATGTCCAATTGCATTTTTTAATTTGACGGCTTCATGGTGTAATTCTTACTTTGGGTTGCATCCTGTCAGTCCCTGTGATGAACTGAGCGTGACCTCCTCCTTCCGTGGCCAACCCGTTGATAAGAGCGGAGCTGGCCCCTTCCCCAATCCCAAAAGAGAAACACCTACAATACAGTAGTTTTCTTTAAATACACAAAGAATTAGAAAATGAAACACATTCTTGTAATTGGGCGGGTGCTTGTTGTGATTAATGTTCTTGTGGTTTTACCTGTGGGAACCTGAATTCTTCCTCACCAGATTTATAACTTCTTTGGTGTTCCCCACCTCTCCGTCAGTGAAGACAAATAGCTAGTGAGGAGAGTAAACACTCTAAGTTACATCACACCCAGAAGCATTCAGCATGTGTTGAAAGTTCAGTAACACAAGTGGTTTTAACAGTAAAGTGTAAAGCTCAAGGTTTGGTAAGAGTGAACCTGTTAAACAAGGACCAGTAAGGGGTGTATGTGTTTGTGTGTGTGTGTGTGTGTGTGTGTGTGTGTGTGTGTTGTGTGTGTGTGTGTGTGTGTGGGTTGTGTTTGTGTGTTGTGTGTGTGTGTGTGTGTTGTTTGTGGTGTGGTGTGTATTACTTTTGTCTAGTTGACTGGGAATACAGGGCTGGCTGTAAATCGTGTTTGAGGGTTCAAGGATCTCGGTTCCCCTAGATTGGCGTCCATCTCCTAACTGTTTCAGAGCCTCTTCCATGTCTTCTGGCAGTATTCCACACTCTGACTGCCACCCACACACATACATATACAAGCATTAACACCTTAAACAGGAACACATTTGTTGGACTGAGCGTCATGAGCCAGTGACTTACTGGGATGTTTGCATGACTGGCCCAACTGTAGATGTTGAAATAGCAGCCTATTGGTAAGCTCTTCAACAGGAGCAGCAGAGTATCCTTAAGGGAAGAGAGAAAAGATACTAAGATAGAAAGATAGGACACTGTAATGATTAATAGACAGGGCTAACACATAATGAATACCCTGGCACTCTTTATACGGTCCCACCCATACTGCCAGATCTATCCAGTAAGAACACAAACTCTCCACATGAGGCAACTGAAGACATCACAGCCTGGGGGAACTCAGGGTACAGGCTCAGCATCACCACTGGATCACCCATCAGAGAACCTGAAACACAGAGGAGAGATAGAAAAATGACCACAAATCTGGATTTGTATTATTTATTCCAACATAAGTTGGAAGATGATGATAATGAACTTCTTGCAAAGTAACACCTTCACTAATTTGCACTCACCAGGCTTGGCAGAGGCTTGTCCTGCCTCCACCACAGCAGTGGGATGGTGGGCATCTTTGTAATAAATCAGCAGTTCAACATCTCTGTCAAACTTGTGTCCTGCAGCCAACTTGACCTGCAGTTCACAAAACACACGCATACATATAAATAAAGTGATATATTATGTTCTCAGTATTGAGGAAGAATCACACAGCTGACACATCAGCCCTCTACCTACCGAAGCCTGGGTTTGCTCTGTGTTGAGGTACTGGAGAGCGTCCAGAGGACAGTTGGACTCTACTTTAGAGACTGGACGAGGAGAGGACACCCGGGCAGAGAAAGACAGACTGTAGGGCACCAAAGAGGCTGGAACAGAGGTCACCCTGGTACAGACGTCTTCACTTCCTGTAACAAGATCACATAGGTTTGAAATGAAGTAATTGAAGAGTCAGTTAGCCATCGAATCCTTTGTCCAGTTGTAACTGTGAATGACCCAAACCAGGAACCAGAGAAGGAAAGTGCAGTTACAATATATTGGCAGGGCTACAATACAACTTTTAGTGGTTTTGAACAACGATCACAAATGCAGACCATAAACCTTTTTTCTTTTCTTTTTTTTACAGATGAGGAATTCGAATCACAAAAAACCAGTAATTACATAAATAAAGCTCTGGAAATGTCCAATGTTTATTATATAAAACATCCTACTCCTAGATAGTTTTATATTTCTAATTGTTTGTATGTATTTGTATTTCAGTTCTGTATTTCTTTTCGTTGTAAGTTGATTGTAATGTAATGATGTATGGCTGTTTCTATTTACTGATAACATAAATAAAGGTACAGGCTTCACCTATGGTTCTACAGTCACATCTCAGTACCATGTTGGTGATTGGCAAGACCATTTATCGTCCAGCCTACAAAAAGACATTGCGTTGTCCCCGTGGAATGAACAAACTGTTGGCCATTTTTATTGGCATGTGACTGTTTCATCTGTATGGGCCCGTGTGTGTGCACTAAGTGAAGTTTAAAGTCCTGATGACAGTGTTTGGCTGGGGTTTCCTACCCCGAGGTTGGTAGCGAGGGTTGAGCACAGCAGGCAGACAAAACCTCAGCCCTTCATCAGCCTGCACAGCCAGCTCCATGACGTACTCCAGCCTGATGGAGCTGTCTCTCTTCTGGACGCAGACTGCCCACACTCCAGAGAGAATATATCTGGACTCTGATCACTCTCCCGCCACGAAGCCTGCTGACAGAGCTCAACGGCATCATACTCCTCACGAGCCTGGAGGCAGATAACACATTTAGGTACCTTCACTGGTTTTCAGACTCTGTTGCCTCCATCCTCCATCCTTCATCCGCTTATTCCGTTATCGGTCGCGGGGGCAGCAGCTCCAGTATGGGGACCCCAAACTTGCCCTTTCCCTAGCCACATCAACCAACTCAGACTGGGGGATCCCGAGGCGTTCCCAGGCCAGGTGGAGATATAATCTCTCCACCTAGTCCTTGGTCTTCCCCGAGTCTCCTCCCAGTTGGACGTGCCTGTGAACACCTCCCTAGGAGGCGCCCAGGGGCATCCTTACCAGATGCCCGAACCACCTCAACTGGCTCCTTTCAACGCGAAGGAGCAGCGCTCTACTCTCGAGCTCCTCTCGGATGACTGAGCTTCTCACCCTATTCTAAGGGAGACCCAGCCACCCTCCTGAGGAAACCCATTTTGTCCGCTTGTACCCAGACTCTGTTGTATTGAGTAAATCTTCACCGTCCAGCTCACCTTCTTTTTCTCCTTCACCTCAGCTACAATCTCTGTCTGTCCGATCTTAGCACCGAAGTGACAGACAGCAGCATCTCCAGGCAGAGGGAAGACAAAAACAGCCTCCAGGGGTTTGTCCTCCTTGTTCTCATAGTTCAGAGTGGAGACCACTGTAGCCACATGGTCCCTCACCTCCACCTCCACCTCCACGCTCTTCAGAGGAACTAACCAACAAACAGGATAACATCTTAAAAATGCAGAAATGGATAATGATACAGATCAATGATTATACCCAATTATACATTGTTATGTTGTTTTCTTCTCTTCTTATCCATGGAATTAATTTTGATTAGAAAGGCTCCTTTGCTGTCTCACTGTGGCCCAAACACACACTTACACACCAGCACAATCAGAACCACCTTATTAATTCACTCCCATGACAGAACAGATAAAGTCACATATACAAGTCAAAAATTCAAAACAAGCACACATATGCAGTAAACCATGATATTGTTGATTTCACAGGGTGCTATATGTTATTTAGGTGTGAACGGAGACCAAATAGTAAGGTTTTAATGTTTGCAAACAAATCTTTACCTGGTTCCTTCTCAGCATTTACCAGACCACAGCAGTTCATCTTTAAACCTATGTAATAGAAAGGGATATGGCAATATTTTTTTAACTATTCATGTTGCATCTGGTTAATGTTTTACAGATAGCAAAAAAAGACAACTATAGACAGTGACTATGACCACACACAGACTGACTACTTTAACAGTAATTTTCTAAATGCAACAAACTCCAAACTTTGTCTATATACCAACATAATGATCAAATACGAAAAAAGAAATGCCTCTGCAGAAAACAACTGAAAGAAAAGAGTTGTTTGATACCACTAGGCTACAGTATCTGAAATCCTCTGATATGCTTGAAATGTTGGTTCTGTATCGGAAACCTGCACCGATCCAATAGGCCCCCCAAAAATCGCCTTGTAAAAGTAGTTTGTTTATCTTCTTATTCCATTATGACGGATTGTCAAACTAGATAAATAAATAGAGGTGTATGTCATTCATTCAATGTTTGTTTTACAAAAGGGTTTACCTGAGCCAGCCATACAACAATGATAGTTATCAATCACATTCAACAATAAGTAGTGCCTGAACAATCTGTTATAAAATAGAATATAGGCAATATATTCTTTTCAAGAAGACATTCAGAACACAAATGGGAGGATATTATAAGCCTTTTTCTCATCCTAGATTTAAAATGGTGAATTCGTAATGTTTTTTATAATCACGTTAGGCCTTGTCGGAATGTTTTTTTTAGTAACCTTGTTGAGTATGCCTATGCGATCTGCGCTGAACGGCTCGCACCATGGTGTATAACAATCAGGGAAAGGCTCGCACTCGCACAGTCCAGACTTCCTGTAAAGACAGGCCACGCCACATTCTGACTGATATCAGACCGAAACTCGCCATAACTTTGTACATTGGCTCTGTGAAAGTGATCATTATATTTAGGATTACGGATTGCACCACTTTAACTTGTAATGGATAAATAATTACCAAAACTTTAGTTAGGAGTACAAGCTCCGGATAGCTTTTTAATTAGAAGCACAGGCGAGTCCTCGTCTCTAACTGCAACGCCCTGACGTGACAGTTCAGAGATGCACGCAGACTCTGTTCACTCACGCGCACATGAATCCCATTTCAAGCAATTAAACGTAGTGAAAATAAATGTTTTGCTTGTTCAGAATCTGACACACTTAAAAGCTCTAACCTGATCTGAAGTCGTCTGAAACTTCCGGGTTTTTCCTTTTATTGTTTTTTAACCCTTCCAGATATGTCCCGGTATATTCAGTGAAACCATTTACAGCCAAGACAGCACTGCGTTCGTCATATTTGTAACTTAATAAATACCTACCTTTACAGAGAATGATTATCTATCCAGTAAATTTCCACTTGCAGTATGCGATATGACTTTAACGTTAGCGTTAAAACAGGACTGGACAACACTGCACACAGCTGCAGTAGGCTCTTTTGTTTTCATAGGACGGCGAAAGCATGTAGAATGCTTGGCCCGCACTCCTCTCCCTCGTTGGCTATACTGGTTGCCTCAACTGTTGGGTAGGTAGATTCTAAGGCAATATAGTGGGATTGGTTAGGCTAAGCCAATCATGGCGGAGAGTAAGGCGGGGAATGCCTTCGCCATCCAAATCAAAAATACTTCACTACTGTAGACCTTTTATCTACTCAATGAGACACGTCACAGCTGTAACTGCTGAGTCATACTTGTGAGATTGATTCATGACAAAGTATTGCGTGTGTGTGTGGTTATGTACTCGATTATTATTATTATTTAGAATAAACATTTATTGAAAGAGAGAAGTTGAAGAGGCGTTTACTATCGATGAACAACAACAGGACAAGTTTAATATGCCCACACAGAAGAAAGAGTAAGAAGTGGAACGCCGTGTATATAGATTATAGTGATGATAATGAGGTACAATAGCTTTTTTTCGTGTTGGTACATCTCTTTGGAGTTGGGTAACAAAAAATGTAAATAGTGCAAAGAGTAAAGTGCAATATTGACAAATCTGTGCACTACAGAGTCCAAGGCGTCTTTCTGCACTCTGCAACCTAGAGAGCATTTCAAGCTTCCATACAAAGCAAGTAATCAGCAAAAAGCTGAATTCGGATTTTACCAGCCACACTTAAACAATAGAATATGACTTATTGTTCTGGTTTAACATCTGGGCATGGAGCCATCGCACGGCCTTCAGCTTCCACTCCTCCTAGCATCCATCTTGAAACCATGAGCCAGATCAGAGCCAGAATGGGGGCCCACACGCCATGTTTAACCTAATTCACCAACAAAGAAAAACAGATATTGAGAAGAAACAATGATACAAGAAACAAGGAGAAGCAGAATTACATGGGAAAATATACACACAGTTTTTACGATCTATGGTCCTTTTTCCATTTTTTTTGTATTGCCAGCAGTTCTTATCATAGGTTCTTATGCTGTTCTTCTTCTTTCATGTTGCAACCACACTCCAGACACTATCCAATGACAGTAGACACTCATATTTGGACTATGTCTTGAGAAATAAAACTGTACAGCGAGGGCAAAATGTCACTAAAGATCCCTAAACTTAGTTTAGGTAAAAAAATTTCAGGCAGTTCATACTGGGTACAATGGCTGAGAGAAATGAATGCTGATAGCTCAAGGTTTGTTTACAATTCAGCGTGATCTAAGTTGCATGTAAGCCTGGTGTCACACAGTTTCACTGCACAGTGAATTGAGCAGTGTGAAGTCCTCAGTAATCCATTAATGTCTTTTTGTTCAAAGCTCCCAAGTTTATTTTTTGTAGTTTACTCATTTACTTTACTTTTACACATTTGAACCACATAGTGATAGATTTCAAAAGACCCACAAACATAAAACAGAGAAAACTTTCACAGAAACACTAAGATAAATTGAATTGTTGCCAGGTAAATAGTATGGTACACTGTTTATAATAACAGTCCTGAATAGAAGCAGATCTAATGAAGATCTCAGAGTCCCAGGGCGTCTTTCTGCACACTGGACCCCAACAGAGCATTTCCGGCTTCCACACACTCGGTCACACATGGTGCTGAAATAAAACACAAAACAAGAGAGCAAACAGCTTATTTTAAGAAGCCCACAACTGTAAAAAAACAGATAAACAGTTATGATTCTGGTTATTACCATTCTGGGCACGGAGCCATGACACAGCCTTCATAGCCAGAAGCTCCCACTCTTCCTGAGCATCCATCTTGAAACCATGAAGCCAGATCAGAGCCAGAATGGTGGCCCATACTTCCTGGTTCACCTAATTCATCAAATAAAAAAGCACACAGTCAAAACAAACAATAAACAGGCGCTCCAGGAGGGAAAAAAATCAAAGAGAACAAAACAGCGAAAAGGAAAAATTGTACTTCCTCACAACGTAATAATACAATAAGCCTCCAATCAACATTTTCATTAATACTCATTGTTATTATATTTGACATTTAACGCACTGATGCAGGCTTGGGCTTTTCCACCTCCTCGCTGGTCTTTCCCATGCAGCAGCCAGAGCTGGATCCAGCACCCAGCAGCCATACCCTTCTGGAGGGAGACCAGCTGCAGCAAGGGTCCTGGGTGGGTCCATGAAAGCTGTCGTTTGAGACTATCAAGAGGCAAAGAGTAAAGATCATCTTGTGGATTATATAACAGATTTCCTGAGGCAAAACATTTTGGATGAATACTACAGGTAGAAAAGGTGATTCAGGTAAATACAGTTCACA
>NC_045735.1:9061748-9061867 GCF_008692095.1 Etheostoma spectabile | reverse complement strand
CCACAAAGATGATCTTTATCTTTGCCCTTTGATAGTCTCAAACGACAGCTTCTCCATGGACCCACCCAGAGACCCTTTGCTGCAGCTGGTCTCCCTCCAGAAGGCGTCTGGCTGCTGGG
>NC_045735.1:9059553-9061732 GCF_008692095.1 Etheostoma spectabile | reverse complement strand
GGCTGCTGCACTGGGAAAGACCAGCGAGGAGGTGGAAAAGCCCAAGCCTGCATCAGTGCGTTAAATGTCAAATATAATAACAATGAGTATTTAATGAAAATGTTTATTTGGAAGTGTCTTATTTTATTATTACGTTGTGAGGAAGTACAATTTTTCCTTTTCGCTGTTTTGTTCTCTTTGATTTTTTTCCCTCCTGGAGCGCCTGTTTATTGTTTGTTTTTTTACAGAGAATGATTAACTCTATCCCTAAATTTCCATTGCAGAGAGCGATGATACTTTAACGTTAGCGTTGAAAACAGACTGGACAACACTGCACAGCAGCTGCCAGTATGGCTTATTTTGTTTTCATTAGGACGGCGCAAGCATGTAAAGCTTGGCCCCAAACTCCTCTCCCTCGTGATGGCTAGTCTGTGTGCCGTCAACGGTTGGGTAGGTAGAGTTCTAAGGCAATATGAGTGGGATTGGTGAGGCTAAGCCATCGCGGCGGAGTACAGGCGGGGAAATGCCTTCGGCCATCCAAATCAAAATACTTCACTACTGGTAGACCTTTTATCTCTCAATGAGACACTCACGCGTATTAACTGCTGAGTCATACTTGTGGATGATTCAGACAAAAGTATTGCGTGTGTGTGTGTGTATGGTACTCGCTAGTATTATATATTAGATAAACATTTATTGAAGAGAGAATTGAAGGAGCGTTTACTATTCGCTGTACACAACACCGTACAATTTTAATTATGCCCACACAGAATACAGAGACAGGGGAACGCCGTGGTATAATAGCATAGTTGATGATACATGAGGTACAATCGCTTTTTTTCGTTGTTGGACATCTCTTTGGGATTGGGTAACAAAAATGTAATATTGCAAAGAGTAAAGTGCAATATTGACCAAAGCTGTGCACTACCGAGTCCAGCGTCTTTCTGGCACCTGCAACTCTAGAAGCATTCAGGCTTCCATACAAAGCAAGTAATCACCGAAAAAGACTGACATTTCGGTCTTTAAAACCACCACCACTAAACAATAGAATTGACTTATTGTTCTGGTTTTTAACATCTGGCATGAGAGCCATGACACGGCCCACTTCCACCTCCTTGCATCCATCTTGAAACCATGGACCAGCCAGAAGCCAGAATGGGGGCCCACACGCCATGTTTAACCTAATTCACCAAAGCAAAGAAAACAGATATTGAGAAGAAACAATGATCAAGAAACAAGGAGAAGCAGAATTACATGGGAAAATACAACACACAGTTTTTTACGATCTATATCCTTTTCCATTTTTTTTGGTTATTGCAGCAGTTCTTATCATAGGTTTCTTATGCTGTTCTTCCTTCTTTCATGTTGCAACCACACTCCAGACACTATCCAATGACAGTTAACTCATATTTGGACTATGTCTTGAAAATAAAAACTGTACAGGCGAGGGCAAAATGTCACCTGAAAGATCCCTAAACATTAGTTGGTAAAAAAATTTCAGGCAGTTCATACTTGTACATGCTGAGAGAAATGAATGCTGATAGCTCAGGTTTGATTTACAATTCAGCGTGATCGAAAGTTGCTGTAAGCCTGTGTCACACAGTTTCACTGCACAGTGAATTGAGCAGTGTGAAGTCCTACAAAGTACCCATTAATGCTCATTTTGTTCAAAGCTCCCAAGTTTATTTTTTGTAGTTTACTTCCTTTACTTTACTTTTACACATTTGGAACCACATATAGTTATAGATTCAAAAGACCCACAAACATAAAACAGAGAAAACTTGCACAGAAACACTAAATAACTGAATTGTTTTGCCCGGTAAATAGTATGTACACTGTTTATAATAACAGTCCTGAATAGAAGCAGATCTATGAAGATCTCATAGTCCCAGGGCGTCTTTCTGCACACTGGACCCCAACAGTAGCATTCCCGGCTTCCACACACTCGGCACACATGGTGCTGAAATAAAACACAAAACAAGAGAGCAAACAGTCTTATTTTAAGAAGCCCACACTGTAAAAAATGATAAACAGTTATGATTCTGGTTATTACCATTCTGGGCACGGAGCCATGACACAGCTTCATACCAGAAGCTCCCACTCTCCTGAGCTCCATGCTTGAACCATGAAGCCATATCAGCCAGAATGGTGCCCATACTTCCTGGTTCACCTAATTCATCAAATAAAAAAGCACCAGTCA
>NC_045735.1:9059379-9059528 GCF_008692095.1 Etheostoma spectabile | reverse complement strand
GAAGGCTGTGTCATGGCTCCGTGCCCAGAATGGTAATAACCAGAATCATAACTGTTTATCTTTTTTTTACAGTTGTGGGCTTCTTAAAATAAGCTGTTTGCTCTCTTGTTTTGTGTTTTATTTCAGCACCATGTGTGACCGAGTGTGTG
>NC_045735.1:9059181-9059353 GCF_008692095.1 Etheostoma spectabile | reverse complement strand
CAGTGTGCAGAAAGACGCCCTGGGACTCTGAGATCTTCATTAGATCTGCTTCTATTCAGGACTGTTATTATAAACAGTGTACCATACTATTTACCTGGCAACAATTCAATTTTATTCTTATATGTTTTCTGTGCAATGTTTTCTCTTGTTTTTATGTTTGTGGGTCTTTTGA
>NC_045735.1:9058820-9059111 GCF_008692095.1 Etheostoma spectabile | reverse complement strand
GGGAGCTTTGAACAAAATGAGCATTAATGGATTACTTTGAGACTTCACACCTGCTCAATTCACTGTGCAGTGAAACTGTGTGACACCAGGCTTACATGCACTTTAGATCACGCTGAATTGTAAATCAAACCTTGAGCTATCAGCATTCATTTCTCTCCGCATTGTACAAGTATGAACTGCCTGAAATTTTTTTTACCTAACTAATGTTTAGGGATCTTTCAGTTGACATTTTGCCCTCAGCCTGTACAGTTTTTATTTCTCCAAGACATAGTCCAAATATGAGTTATACTG
>NC_045735.1:9058645-9058810 GCF_008692095.1 Etheostoma spectabile | reverse complement strand
GTGTCTGTGAGTGTGGTTGCAAACATGAAAGAAGGAAGAACAGCATAAGAACCTATGATAAGAACTGCTGGCAATAACAAAAAAAAATGGAAAAGGACCATAGATCGTAAAAACTGTGCTGTTATATTTTCCCATGTAATTCTGCTTCTCCTTTGTTTTCTTTGA
>NC_045735.1:9058306-9058538 GCF_008692095.1 Etheostoma spectabile | reverse complement strand
ATGGATGCTCAGGAGGAGTGGAAGCTGAAGGCCGTGTCATGGCTCCATGCCCAGAATGTTAATAACCAGAACAATAAGTCATATTCTATTGTTTAAGTGTGTGCTGGTTAAAATCCGAAATTCAGTCTTTTCTGCTGATTACTTGCTTTGTATGGAAGCTTGAAATGCTCTCTAGGTTGCAGAGTGCAGAAAGACGCCTTGGACTCTGTAGTGCACAGATTTGTCAATATTG
>NC_045735.1:9057809-9058037 GCF_008692095.1 Etheostoma spectabile | reverse complement strand
ACTTTGTCATGAATCAATCTCACAAGTATGACTCAGCAGTTACAGCTGTGACGTGTCTCCATTGATAGATAAAAGGTCTACAGTAGTGAAGTATTTTTGATTTGGATGGCGAAGGCATTCCCCGCCTTACTCCGCCGCTGATTGGCTTAGCCTAACCAATCCCACTCATATTGCCTTAGAATCTACCTACCCCAACCAGTTGAGGCAACAAGTACTAGCCAATCAGAG
>NC_045735.1:9057408-9057624 GCF_008692095.1 Etheostoma spectabile | reverse complement strand
ATTAAGTATCAAATATGACGCACGCAGTGCTGTCTTGGCTGTAAATGTTTTCCCTAGAATCATACCTGGACATATCTGGAAGGGTTAAAACAAATAAAGAAGGAAAAACCCGGAAGTTTCAGACGACTTCAGATCAGTTTAGAGCTTTTAAGTTTGGTTCAGATTCTGAACAAGCAAAACATTTATTTTCACTACGTTTAATTGCTTGAAATGTGG
>NC_045735.1:9057128-9057298 GCF_008692095.1 Etheostoma spectabile | reverse complement strand
TTTAATAAAAAGCTTATCCGGAGCTTGTACTCCCTACTAAACGTTTGGTAATTATTTTATCCATTACAAGTTAAAGTGGTGCAATCCAGTTAATCCTAAATATAATGATCACTTTCACAGAGCCAATGTACAAAGTTATGGCGAGTTTTCGGTCTGATATCATCAGAATG
>NC_045735.1:9056968-9057091 GCF_008692095.1 Etheostoma spectabile | reverse complement strand
AGTGCGAGCCTTTCCCTGATTGTTATACATCCATGGTGCGAGCCGTTCAGCGCAGATCGCATCTGGCATTACTCAACAAGGTTACTAAAATAAAAACATTCCGACAAGGCCTAACGTGATTAT
>NC_045735.1:9056832-9056958 GCF_008692095.1 Etheostoma spectabile | reverse complement strand
ACTGAATTCACCATTTTAAATCTAGGATGAGAAAAGGCTATAATATCCTCCCATTTGTTGTCTCTGAATGTCTTTCTTGAAAAGAATATATTGCCTATATTGCTATTTTATAACAGATGTATCAGG
>NC_045735.1:9056597-9056822 GCF_008692095.1 Etheostoma spectabile | reverse complement strand
TTGTATGAATGTGATTTGATAACTATCATTGTTGTATGGCCTGGCTCAGGTTAAACCCTTTTGTAAAACAAACATATGAATGAATGACATACACCTCTATTTTATTATCTAGTTTGACAATCAGTCATAATGGAATAAGAAGATAAACAAACTACTTTACAGTCGATTTTTTGGGGGGCTAAATTGGATCGGTGCAGGTTCCGATACATGAACCAACATTTCAAG
>NC_045735.1:9054736-9055887 GCF_008692095.1 Etheostoma spectabile | reverse complement strand
GTGTGTGAATTTTTGACTTGTAAGTGACGGTTATCTGTCTGCATGGGATGAAGTTCACAGGTGGTCTGGATTGTGCTGGTGTGGTAAGTGTGTGTGGGGGGCCACAGTGAGACAGCAAAGGAGCCTTTCAATCAAAATATTAATTCCATGGATAAGAAGAGAAGGAAGAACAACATAACAATTAAATCATTGATCGTATCATTTCCATTTCTGCGATTTTGACGATGTTATCCTGGTTGTTGGTTAGTTCCTGAGTGAAACGAGCGTGGAGGTGGACGGGTGGAGGTGAGGGACCATGTGGCTCAGGTGGTACTCCCCTCGAACTATGAGAACAAGGAGGTGTTCCAAACCATTGGAGGGTTTTCGTCTCCTCGCCTGGAGATCTGCTGTCTTCAATTCGGTTTGCTCTAAGATCGGACAGACAGAGATTGTAGCTGAGGTGGAAGGAGGAACTATAATCAAGACGTGATCTGGACGGTGAAGATTTACTCAATACAAACAGAGTCTGGCGGTTACAAGCGGACAAAATGGTTGCTCTCAGGAGGGTGGCTGGCGTCTCCTTAGAGATAGGGTGTGAGAAGTCAGTATCCGAGAGGAGTCGGAAGTAGAGCCGCCTTGCTCCTTCGCGTGTTAAAGGAGCAGGGTGAGTGGTCTCGGGCATTGTAAGGATGCCTCCTGGGCGCTATCCAAGGGGAGGGTTCCAGGCTCACGCTCCAAAGGGAGCGGAGACCGCGGGGAAGACCAGGGACTAGGTGGAGAGCCTTAGTGATCTCCAAATGGGCCTGGGAACGCCTCGGGATCCCCCAGTTGAGTTGGTTGATGTGGCTCGGGAGAAGGGAAAAGTGTGGGGTCCCCTACTGGAGCTGCTGACCCCGCGATCCCGCTACGGAATAAGGCGGATGAAGTATGGATGGATGGGATGGACAAGCCGAGTCTGAAAACCCAGTGAAGGTTTACCTACATTGTGTATATGTCTCCAGGCTCGTGAGGAGTATGATGACGCGTTGAGCTCTGGTCAGCAGGCCTTCCTGTTGCGGGAGAGTGATCAGAGTCCAGATATATTCTCTCTGAGTGTGGGCAGTCTGCGTCCAGAAGAGACAGCCTCCATCAGGCTGGAGTACGTCACTGAGCTGGCTGTGCAGGCTGATGAA